>NW_027514409.1:1070000-1158583 GCF_048772815.1 Callospermophilus lateralis
TCTCCAATGGCGGAGAGGCTGAGTCAGCAGCAGGGGAATCACTTAGAGGGTGTTGGGGGTTGTGGGATGAGGGTAGAAGATAAGGAGGGGGATGAGAGTCCAGTAGAGTCAAATCTTGTGACTCAGGGAGAACAGAGGGTGGAGGAGGAGGATGAGCAGAGGGTTTGAGAGATCGTGGGGAAAAGAGTAGGAGCGGGGACATGGCAAGGAAAGGCTTCACCCATGGAGGAGGAGATTTGCAGAGGTCCTGCCAAGTTAAGATATATGGCTGTTGATCGGGATGGCTATGTGGCCCTGGCTGTAAGACAATATCTCTGACTTATTAAATTAGTGCGAAGTAGAAAGATCCTTCTAGGGGCCATCCGAATACAAAGGTGGGCCATTCTGAGGCACAGAGAGTCTGCCAGGTCCAGCGTTTTACTGAAAAAGAAAGATTCTGAGCCCTTAAGCGGACTTTGGTCCAGTGATCAAGGTCAGAGACAGAGGCATTGAAGTGACCTGTCCCATAATGAAAGATACACAAACAGTAAAAGCAACTCTCACGACACAGACAAGACAAGATAATAAAGACAGGCAATGAACGTCCAACACTGAGACCAAGACTGAGCAGCCGGCAAAACCCGATGGGCTGACAATACCGAATCTGAAACAAAACATCACTGAGTCGAGGAGACTATTGTTCCTTGATTCCCGAGTCCTCTGTGGCGTCCCCCAGAGCCTGTGGCTCTGTGACACATCTGCCAGCCACCGTCAAAGAGAGCTCATGCAACTTCATCAACAGCCATTTTGCCAAGCCCTAACCTGAAACCTGAAACCAGAAAGAGGCGCCTTACTTTCCCTGAGAGTAGCCCATTGAGGTCTCTCTTCCGCCCCTGCCGGATCTCGAAGGAACCTCCATATATAAAGGTCGGGAGAGCGTTGGGGGAAGAGACCACCAAGAGACTCTCTCATGCAAAAGCAAAGGGTTTATTGGGGGTCCAGCATGCTGGGGCTCAGAGCTAATTTGAATAGAGCAGAGCTCATATACTTTCCTTGAAGTGGGCAGGGAGGGAAGTTTATTGATGAGTCTGGGTGAGTGAGCAGTTTGCGTGCAACTGGGTGAGGGAGTACATTCTGCAGTTTGGCAGTTGGGGACAGCACATTCTGGGAAAAAGATTAGAAAACAGTTCTCAAGATTTGAACAGTGTTTTATTAATCATACAGATAAACAGGAAGTGACAAGTACCTATTTTATTAACATTTCACAACCGACTATACTTTGCCAGATTTCCTAAAGTCTCTATTGATATCTGCATTCCTACATATTTTCCCCAGTTCTGCATTGTGACTGATTCTTCACATGTTCTGACATTTACATTCACTGTATACCCGAAACCCTATAGCTAAAGAACTTTTGGTCCAAATCCTATACTCACTCTCCTATATAAACCTACCGACTATCTTCCTAATACTACCGATTACTCCTTTTTGACTGGAAGTTCTCTTTTACAATCAATCATCCAAGTTACAAGGTCCTATGCAATTATATATCAATTTATCTGAGACATCTTTGCAGAACATAATTCAAAGCAAAGTATCCCATCTGTGCAGAAAATAAATCAAAGCTTAATACCGAAATCAAGGGCTCAATGCTTTTCTGGACTTCAAATCTTACCTAGATTTCTGTTTTCATACTCATATATTTCACCTATATATTCTTGTAAATATTGCAGGTTTCCAATACCATTATTCATCCAGCAGAATGATTTCTATTCCAAATCGAACCTGTTATTAACCCTAACCATACACTGTTCCCTCAATCTAACATAAGAGAAGAGCAAGGACAGAGTTGGTCTTAAAATACAGGAATGAAGGAAATCTTCCAACTGCTGAGAAACTAAAAGGTCCATGCACAAATGATCTCTAGAGAAGATGTAGGTAGCTATGAAGGAACTGAGAGAGCAAAAGTCATCTTCCTTTGCAAACAACATGGTCAGCATGAAGTGATGTGTCTGAATCAGCCTCTCTCTTCTTTATGTAGAGAAGAAGGACCAAACCAGGCCTGTGTGGAGAGCTGTTCCCAGTTACCAATGGTTGATATACCATCCTAACTTGTGAAAGTGTCACATAAACTAGGGGAAGCCTCCATTTCATGGGACCTTTGGAAGTAAATGTTAAGACAATGTGGTTGCCAAGGCAGTGACCTCATTCAGTTCCTGAAGGAAGTGACCTCACCTCACATCCTTGGTGATGGAACTCTCTGAACTTGGGATCTAGGAAGCCAGGCACACAAGTCTAGTCCCAGTCCCAGTCCCAGTGGTCTCACTTCTTTTGATTTACCAAGGACAGAGTCAGTCTTTCTTGCTACCTACTGATGTGAGGATAGCCAAATGACAGGAAAGATCTTAAGAGTGGCCTTTCCTGAGAAAGCAGGAAGTGGCTCACCACTGTCTCCTGACAACTTCACAGAGTTGGCCAAGGAAACCAGATCTGAGACAAGACAGGCCATTTGATGGGAACATAGTATGGCCCAGCAGTCAGAGGACACACACGATAGTCAGAGACCTACTTTGAGGAAAGAGGTGCCTTTGTGGGTGTGGGTGTGTGTTTGTGATTTTGTCTAATGTTCTGAGAATAGGTAGGAAAGGCGGTTTGTTTGGTTTGGAGTGGACAGTTTCTAATAAGGGATTTGACAAGGCGAAGGTTTCTATGTCTGTGTATCCCACTGTGTCCATGGTTGTAGACATTAGAAAAAAGAATGCAGCAATTGATGTGTCCAGTCTAGTAGAAAGCTTACCAGCATTCTTCCTGCCCAATTTATGAATGGAATGCGGCTTGCCGTATGGATGGGTAACACCTGCTATCTTCCTAAGTTCCTGATTTCTTCCTGAATTCAGGCCACTATCCAGAATTGGCTCATGGTTTTGTGTCCAAGATATGTACCACCTCCAAGCTCTGTGACTTGGCCATGTACAGGATAGCTGAAGGGAATGGCGAGCATCTCAGAAAACTCAGATATCAGTGTGACCAGGAAAGTCTCAGTGGAGAAACCCTGCTTTTGGCCTATTGCTAACCTATTGTTCTGATGCCCTGAATGTCAGGAAGGTCTTTGCCTCATGCCACCCCTTTGTGAAGACTGAAGAAAAAGTTTTCAAATGGAAATGAATGGGCATCTCCTGTGGCTCTTTGCTTAATTGCTTTGGAAAGGGATGTGTCTGAATCAGCCTCTTGGCCCTATGTGAGGTTGTGGCTCAGATTCTCAGCACCTGATGGATGTAAAGAGAGATCCCATGTGTGCATCCAAAACCAAATTGGTCAAAAGAGCAGTCATTGTGGATGAAGTCTCTCGCCTTTATCTTTAAAGTTCTTGAACTCGATCAAGTGAGAATAGGGATCCTTTGGGTCAAATGAGTTCTTCAAAGACCTGCAGAGGTGCTTGTGTTTTCTCATGACGGCAAATCACATAAAACTATATACCTGATACTCAGTTTTCCACAAATTGGAGAAGCATAGAAGTATTAACGTCTAGCATATTTGATCAATCCTGGTTCACATGAAGGTTGTCCAGACCACCCTGATGTTACACCAATGAGGGCAAGGGAGTTATTTTGGCCACTCTCCTGGACTCCGTCACTCATGGAAACCTACAGTCAGAGGTTATGATTAGTGTCTATATGGAAGAAGATGAGGGCCATATGGGAGTGTTTTGGTTTTAATTTTGGTCATTTGTGTCCGTTTGGAAGACATGACTGAGAAAACCTGGGCTTGAACTCTGGTGTGATTCCCCTTATAGACTGAGTTCTGGAACTGACTTCAGAGAAGTATTGCCATGAATTTTGTTGGGATTTTAGGAGGCCACCTATGAGAATAACCCTTGGAAACAGAGATCTAGGCCCAGGGTGGCTTTCCAAAGAGCCCGGGAAATCTCAGCCAGGATATCACATGATTTTATTCTGAAAGACTTGGCATCCATAGTAGAGAGTCACAACACCCATGGACGTCACATTCTAGACCTCAATGGGCCTGGCTTCATGTGACCTTTTGGCCACTCTTTGGGAAGCCTTGCCTGTGAGAGTTCTCCAGAGCATTCATTGAAATGAGCTTCCTCACCATTTAATGGTTCCTGAATGAATTGAAACCCACAGTGCCTCCAACGTCATCTTTGAAAAATTCCTTGATAAATACCATGAAATTTTTGAAATTTCCATGACCAGGTGGCACTGGAGAACCTTTGGATGTTGCTGATCATGAGTGTACCAGACAGTGCCTTGATTGACTGGGCTTCATGAAAATGGTGTAGAACAGAGATGCCAGTAAGTTGGAACCTGCTGAGTAATGTGACTAGAGCAGTGGTGGGAAGGTGTGTGATAAAAAATTTGTTTTTGGGCCATGTGGATCTGCCATTGGCTTCCAAATGGCTTGTGACTCACATGGTGCAGCCAGCAGACCCTTACATGAAAAGGCATCTTGTTATATGGAGTTGTTTCCGGGCAATGTTCAGAATCAGGTTGCTATGGACATGGGGCCAAGCTATGTGCGTTAGAAGCCTGGTTGGTGCATTCTCCTCCAGACGCTGACTCACCACACATGACAGATTTGCCTCCAGAACTGTGTCCCAGTTGAACTCCTTTAATTTCATGAAGCAATTGCCAAAGTCCCAGTGCAGCAGCAAGAAACACCACGAAAATAGAAGATGACCAAATGGCTTCACAGTCCACATGAAAAGACACTTATCCCCCAATGGTCACCGTTTACTTACAAAGAGAGAATTCAGCACTGCTGCCTCATGTTTCTTTGGAAAATAAGAAACCATTTCCTCCAGGTCACATAGATGCAGACACAGATTTGATGGTCTCACTAGAAAGCAGCTAAAGCTCCTGACAACAACATATATTTCAAGTGCCCAACCTCAGAGGCAGTTTCTCAAGAAGTATTTAGGCCAGCAGAGCTCCATGTTTATGGAGTTTTTACCCTGTCCCATACTTTTGGAAACTCCTCTACCACTGCCAAGGTTGTAAACCCCTGAGCATATTCCATTCCATATATATATTCACAGATTTTCTAACTCTTCTCCTCTAATTGTGTCTTACTTTGGGCGAAGGTAATGTCAAGGAATTGTTCTGGATGAGAGTGGGAAGATTTTGTTTAGCACATATTTGTATACACATTGGATTCCTTTTTCTATTTTACATTTGAAATACTGAATCCCTGACACTAACACATACCCTAATAGATTCTGAGTACTAATCATAATATGATGGAGAAAAAAACCGAAACAGAATAGAAATACAAGCAGTTCAGAGGAGGCATGTTGTATTTTTGGACTTGTGTTTTGCATTATATAGGGTAGGAGTTATAAATCTAGTCCATTTTTAATTGAAATAGTTCTCCATGTTCTTTTAATGTTAACAAATATGTGAATTCCTGTCTCCCTTTCTCTGTAGTCTATTCAGCACATGTATTTTTATATGCACATATAGAATCCTACCTGGTATCACACGCAAATTTTCATGAGTTACATGACTTGGCAGATACAAACTGTGAGAAGAGATCACTCCTCCTAAACGATGTAGGAACTGAAAATTCAACCTATGGGGGAGCTTCCTAGTTAAAAAAAGTAATACATAAATCCATATCGACTAAAATGAATATTTTTGGATGTGTGGATGATATATATTTCACTGTGTAATTAGATTGGCATATATATATATATATATATATATATATATATATATATATATATATATATATATACTCTCCAGATATTTCATAATATTTAACATATGTGTCTTATTATACACTCTTTAAATTTATTCTTGTTCATATATGTGGATTTATAATCAAATTTTCACAAGATAATTCTCAGAAATATTCATTCACCTGAAATACATATTTGTTTCCTAGTATTGAAAACTAACTTCAGTGAATAGTGCATATAAATCCTAATATTTCTACAGTAACTAACCCAGTTTAATATCAATGCAAGTAGATTCCTATGGGACATGACATTTATTTTGAAGTTCATTTTTATTCAACACTGGTACATTTCTATTTCTTGAGTTTATGCACATTATAGCATATATATTTCATCCACACGTTCAGAAATTTATAGGCATTTATTTCACTTTCAATCACTTTCTGCTTCAGAAACATGTATTCCTCCATATGTCTGACTGGTCTTTTCATGAGACTTCTTTCCAAACACATTATTTTCGATTTCCATAATCACTTTTGAAGCAAAACTCACACACTCTTCATGATAAACCATAACACTAAGATTACAATTAGACGTATAACTAGTTGTTATGAATGATTCTGTATCAATATATGATTTCTTATATATTTTCAGATATCAATTCAATCCATTATTTAAAGTGGAACCAGTTATATTATTTATTAACTGTATGATCTATTCATGCATTATCTCTATATTTATAGACACAGGGTACACCTCGTTGTACCCCCAATACTAATTTATACATATTTTAAATATTGCTGCCAGAAATGGTCGAAGAAATACTCATGTCATCTGATCTACATATACATTTTATCACAGTAATATTCTGGACCAAAAAAGCAAAGGTCACTCTTAAGATTGTACCAAAGCCTAAATGAAAAGTGAGCATGGATTACTAAAACCTTCCATGTCCAGGTTTCCTAATGCTCTGAAATGTCAATCGTATTGGTGACTACATATTTGTTTCTTCCTAAGATTATATATTCAACCTCAAGCCTGTTGAAAATGTCTAATCCTATCACTCACTTTATACTTTGCCTGATTTAGTAATGTCTCTATTTATGTCTGTATTCCTACATATTTTCCCCTGTTCATCATTGTGACTGACTCTTCACATATGCTGACTTTTACATTCACTGTCTACCCAAAACCCTATTGCTTAAGATCTTTTGCTCTAAATCCTATACTCACTCTTCTTTCTAAACCTACCGACTATCTTCCTAATCCTACCGACTATCTCTTTTTGAGTGGATGTTCTCTTCGACATTCAATCATCCAAGGTACAAGCTCCTATGCCATTGTATATAGATTTATCTGAGACATTTTTGCAGAACATCATTCAAAGCTATGTGTACCAATTAAGGGCCCAATGCCCTTCTGGGCTACATATCTTCCCTAGATTTCTATTTTTATACTTATATTTCACCTATATATTCTTGTAAATATCATAGTTTCCCAATACCATTATTTGTCATGCAGAAATATTCCTAACCCAAATTGAACATGTTATTAACCCAAACCATACACTGTTCTCTCAATCAAACTTTACAGAAGAGCAGGGACAGGGTTAGTTTTACAATACAGGAATGTAGGGCATCTTCCACCTGTTGAGAACATCAAAGGTCCATGCAGAAATGATCTTTTGAGAAGATGTAGGCAGCTATGAAAGACTGAGAGAGAAAAGTCATCTTCTATGGCAAACAACCTCGTCAGCATGAAGGGATGTGTATGAATCAGCCTCTCTCTTCTTAATGTAGAGAAGATGGACCAAACCAGTCCTAGGTGGAGAGCGGTTCCCGAGAGCCCATGGTTTATATACCATTCTAACTTATGAAAATGTCACAGGAAGTAGGGGCAGCCTCCATATCATGGGACCCTTGAAAGCAACTGTTCGTACAAAGTGGTTGCCAAGGCAGTGACCTCATTCAGTTCCTGAAGAAGTGATCTACCTCACTTTCTTGGTGATGGAACTCTCTGAACTTCGGATCCAGGAAGCCAGGCACCTGGAGCCAGTCCAGTCCAATACCCATTGGCTCATTTTTTTGGATTTACCAAGGAGAGTGTCAGTCTTTCTTGGTACCTACAGATGTGAGGATGGCCAAATACCAGGAGAGCTCTGAATAGGGTCCTTTCCTGAGAAAGCAGGTGGTGGTTCACTGCTGGCTCCTGACAACTTCACAGAGTTGGCCAAGGAGACCAGATCTGAGATAGGACAGGCCATTTTGGGGGAACATAGTTTGGCCCACCACTCAAAGGACACTCCGGATAGTCACAGAGTTACATGGGGGAAGGATGTGCCTTTGTGGGTGTGATTCAGGTTTTGTCTCATGATCTGAGAATAGGTAGGAAAGGTGGTTTGTTTGATTTGGAGTGGACTTCTTCTAGTAAGTAGTTTGACAAGGCGAGTGTTTCTATGTCTGTGTATCCACTGTGTCCGTGGTTGTAGATATTAGAAAAGAGAATGCAACAATTGATGTGTCCTGTATAATAGAAAGATTCCCAGCATTCATCTTGCCCAACTTATGAATGAACTGAGGCTTGCCTTATCCATGGGCAACACCTGCTATCTTCCTAAGTTTCTGTTTCCTTCCGGAATTCTAGCCACTCTCCAGAATAGGCTCATGGTTTTGTGTCCAAGATATGTACCACCTCCAAGATCTGTGACATGGCCATGTACTGGATAGCTGAAGTGAATGGCGAGCATCTCAGAAAACTCAGATATCAGTGTGACCAAGAAAGTCTCAGTGGAGAAACCCTGCTTTGGGCCTTTTGCTTATCAATTGTTCTGTTGCCCTGAATGTCAGGAAGGTCTTTGCCTAAGGCCACCCCATTGTGAAGCCTGAAGAAAACAGTTTTCAAATGCAAATGAATGGGCATCACCTGTTGCTCT
The DNA here is from genome assembly GCF_048772815.1 of Callospermophilus lateralis. Classification (NCBI taxonomy): domain Eukaryota; kingdom Metazoa; phylum Chordata; class Mammalia; order Rodentia; family Sciuridae; genus Callospermophilus; species Callospermophilus lateralis. The sequence continues at coordinate 1,078,607 of NW_027514409.1, forward strand.
TTGCTTAATTGCTTTGGAAAGAAATGTGTCTGAATAAACCTCGTGGCCCTGTGTGAGGTTGTGGCTTAGATTCTCAGCACCTGATTTATGTAAAGAGATATGCCATGAGTGCACCCAAAACCACAATGGCCAAAAGAGCAGTTATTGTGAATGAAGTTTCTCACATTCATTTGTAAGTTTCCTGACCCCCATCAAGTGTTAATAGGGATCCTTTGGGTCAAATTATTTATTCAAAGCCCTGCAGAGGCTAGCCCATAGGTTTTTGGGTTTTCTCATGACTCCAAATCAAATAAAGAATCTATTCCTGACAGTCAGTAGGCCTCAAATTGGAGATGCAGAGCAGTATTAACACCTGGCCTATTTGATAACTCCTGGTTCACAGGATGGGTGTCCAGGCCACCGTGAATTTAGGCAAATGAGGGGCAAGAGAGCTTATTTTTGAGACTGTCTTGGGCTGCACCCCTCATGGAAAACTCCAGCCAGAGTTTATGATTAGTGTCTATATGGAAGAAGATGATGGCCATGTGGGAGTGTTTTGGTTTTAATTGTGGTCATTTGTGTAGCGGTTGAAAGAGATGACTGGATCCACCTGGGCTTGAACTCTGGTGTGATTCCTCTTAGAGACTGAGTTCTGAAACTGACCTCAGAGAAGTATTGCCATGAAATGTGTTGGGATTTTAGGAGGCCACGCATGAGAATCGCCCTTGGAAACTGAGATCGAGGGCCAGGGTGGCTTTCCAGATTGCACTGGGAATCTCAGCCAGGATATCACATGATTTTATTCTGAAAGACTTGGCAGCCATAGTTGAGAGTCTAAACACACATGGAACTCACATTGTAGACCTCAATGATCCTGGCTTCAAGTGATCTTTTGGCCACTCTTTGGGAAGGCTTGCCTGTGAGTGTTCTCCAGAGATTTCATTGAAATGAGCTTCCTTACCATATAATGGTTTCTGCATGAATTGAAACCCACAGTGCCTCCAACATCATCCTTCAAAAATGGCTAAATAAATACCAACAAATTTCTGAAATTTCCATAACCAGGTGGCACTGGAGAACCTTTGGATATCATGTTGCTCATCATGAGTGAAATAATTCCCCACGCAAAGACACTTCAAAGGGAGAATTCCAATTTTATTGCAAAAAAGCTGTGTGATTATATAGAACTAAGGGGGAGATGGTAGGGCTTAGATAAAAGGCAGCAACCCGTTTATTGAAAGCAAGTTCTTTCAGATATCATCTCCAGAACCCAGGAATTAATTCTCATTGGGGCTAAGGTTCTCCACCAGTGAGATTTGAAATTGGCGCTGGCGGGAGAGTTCACAAGGGCGGGAACTTTTCGCACCACTGCAGAAATGAAGAAGGTAGGAAGAAGAAGTCCTTAGGCACCATGTTGGGGTTTTTCTCTGGGGTATGGCTGCCATTTATACTTTTCCCAACATTCCTCCCTTTTTGTTTTCTTAGGAAGTGGGGCGTCGTTTTTAGATCCGTCTGCTTCCTGCTGTATGGGGGTGCTGTGAGGCCTAGAAAGGGAAGGGGAGGAATGCTCGGGGGGCAGGTCTGGGAATATCATGGCAGCAAGAAATAAAACCCAGTGGCTATAGACAGCTACTTCCGTAGGGGTGAAGTCAATGAAAGTTCCCTGAAGCCACAAGTTGTCAATGGCATGGAACCAGTCCTGGATGGAGGAGATTGTTGGTATCAGCCACTGGTCCTGTAACAGAGACTCTAGAAAATACTGGAAGCGTTGCCTGGACAAGGTGCCACAGGACCTGAAGAAGATCAGAGTGAATAAAAACAGAATGAAGATAAAAATTAAAGCAAAGGTCAATTTTTGGCAGAAGTTCCATGTTGGGGGAGTGACATAGAAGAGGCCAAGGGCCATGAGGAAGCTTAGAAGGTCATAAAGATTCAAGAATCCAGGATGGCAGATTTAGAGGTTTTCCGAGCTTGTTGTCTCCCACTGTCTGATGTCCATTGCATTCCATCGTGCCTGGTAGTGAGCTTCATCACGGAGTGAACTGTTCTCTTGGAGATGTTTGGGGTTCGTCGGTCATCAGAGGCTGGTAGTGCCTAAGCAAAAGCTGGTTGAAAGTTTGATTACGAATTTTTTGTAGTTGGGTTTGAAGGAACTTCATTATGCAGGGCAAGAGAGCACAAAAAAGGAGCATCCCAATAAGGGGCCCAGAGAGAGGTAGTAAGTACATGGCAAGATAGGATTGGAAGAACCTCGTTATGGGATTGGAGGAGGTAGGTTTGAGCAGTTGGGTCGATAATTCCTGCAATTTAACAACTTTTTTTTTTATTAGCCCAGATTCATTAACATAATAGCAACATTCTCTCTGAGGAATAGGCATGTACCCCCTTTTTCTGCAGTGAGAAGATCAATTGCCCTTCGGTTCTGTAAAGCCACTTGTGCCAATGAAGTAACCTGCCACTGCAAGGAGCCAAGAGACTCAGCAATGGTATCGAGTGCTTCCTGCAGTTTTTGTTGCACGTCATTGGATGCCCATAGAGCATGACCTATAGCTCCACCAGAGAGACCGAGACTCGCCACTGAGGTTGTTAAAGTGAGGCCTACCAGAACCGGCAGAAAGACTGCCCTACGGGTGCGGGAAGGTAGGGCCAACTGTCGGAATTCAGTGGGAGTATACAAAGAAAGCAGAGGAACTACAGTAACCAAGATACAGGTGCCAGAGACATTGATCGTTGAGGTACTTAAAGACCAATTACACCAGATGAAATGTCCAGGTTGCATAAACACAGGGTTCTATGGGGTGCTATAGCTCAAGGAACAAATGGGTAAAGGATTCATTATTGGCAGGTGGATACAGATGAAAGGAAATAAAGTATTGTTGGAATAACTTTCCCACAGTGGGATATGTGTCACATGTAGGGGTTGTCCTTACTTAGAGAAATTGTAGGTTTTTGCTGAAATATTTCCTGCCGCTAATGGGACCGCTGCTAGAAGTGGACGACTAAGTGAAGCACAGAGAAAGCACTGAGAAGTAGGCACCAAAAGAATGGAGGAGTTTAATAATCGAAGAGTTTGTTGTAGCAAATTGAGCCATGTGGAAGGGGGACCTTAGGGGGTTGAAGGCTCTGAATCCTCTTTGGATGAGCTATGGATAAGATCTCGAAGTTTTGATTCTGACTCCTTAATGTGTTCGACTACCTGGATGGTTGCCTTAGGTGGCGTAATCAGGGTGCGGCCAACAGTCATCCACCCTGTGGGTCTGGCTGAGGTTGTCCGAGCATAGACAGCAAACTCAACATAGCCCCAACGTTTGGCCTTGGGGTCAGGTGTATCTGAAGTATATGATCCATTGTTATCGGATGAAGAGCCTTTATGCCACTTTAGGTAACTAGAAGTCCACCCTTCAGGGTAGCCAAGTGAGTGGTAAGAACAGCTACCACGTTCATCATGGAACCTGCATGACCAATAGGGACACCCATTATATATCTCAGGCCACCAATGACAATAGTCTTTGGTTTGATTAAAAAGGAAGCAAATGAAAGGCCAGTTCCAGCTACCAGGGACGAAGGTCCTTGAAGGTGACAATTTTAGGGGAATAGAGGTGCAGTTGTGGATGAAGCAAGTAGTTGCATCCACTGCGCGGACCTTCTGCATGCCATGTTCTGAGTATCGTTCCCGAAGAGTGAATAAATACATGGTAGGTTAGGAGGGTAAAGACAAGTCCCAACAGAGCACAGAAAAGAAGCAGAGCACAAAAAAACAAGCAGTTAGAGAAGACTAGGGTGTTGGGAGAGCTCATTGTGCCTTCTTTAAGAGGAATTGGGCTGCAGGGAACACCGTGTGAGCCGCAACTTAAATGGGTGAGATGGGTGTGGAAAGCAGGAGTAAAGGGGAGGTTCAGGAGGTGATTCTTGGAGTTCCTCTGGGGTGGTCCTGTCGTCAGCAGGTGGGGCCTCCTGGTGATATGGCTTCAACCTAGAAATGGGAATCCAGGGAGTGAGATGGTTGTCTGATAAGGAGAGTTTGGCGGTGATGGGGTTACAGAGAATGACAGGATAGGGGCCTTCCCATTTTGGTGCAAGAGTCCCTTTCTCCTCTGGGGTATTATAATAGACTAGACTCCCAGGTGTTAAGGGAGGAGTGTTTGGAGAGGAGACTGGGTCTGGAAGAAGCCAGTTCTGATATTTCCAGTGTTCGGAGCGGAGATGAAACAAGAGAGGCAAAGACAAATCTCGGGTGAGAGGTCCTTGTGAAATGACCAACCCAGGGGGTATAAGAGGTCTTCCATACATTATCTCAAAGGGAGACAGTAAAGATGGTTTCTTAGGGAGAGCTCTGATTCGAAGCAAAGCCAAGGGAAGGATCTTGACCCAGTCTAAGTTTAATTCCATTGTCAATTTGGTAAGGACTTCCTTCAGAGTACGATTTACCCTTTCCACTTTCCCTGAAGCCTGGGGGTAATTTGGACAGTGGAAATGCCACTTGAAAGAGAGGGCTTGAGAGACCTTTTTTGTGATCCTAGAAATAATCTCAGGGCCATTGTCATATTGTAGGGAAGTCGGCATACAAAACCTGGGGATGATGTCTGTCAGTTAGATTGAAGCTACAGTGGAAGCCTTTTTATTGGAAGTGGGAAATGCCTCAACCCAAACAGAGAAAGTGTCCACAAAGACAAGGAGGTATTTAGTGTGCCATACTGTGGGCATGTTGGTGAAGTTTACTTGCCAGTCAGCAGCGGGAATGTGTCTCCGGGCTTGGTGGAAAGGGAAAGGTTTGGGCTTTAAAGGAGTATGAGGGTTGGTCTGCTGACAGATCTGACAATTAGAGGCTATATTCTCTAGCATGGCTATGTCAGAAGGGTTGAGGGAGAAGAAGCTCTGTAAAAAAAGGGTCAAAGACTGAGAATTGGAATGGTGTAGAGTATGAAGGAACTTGAAAAGATTTTTGTTCTTACTGGAAGAAGTAGGGGCTTCAGATGAGCTGTCTAAAGTGGCCATAATATGTCCCCCATGGGGGCCATAATTGGAAGTGGTAGCAGCCATTCGTGCCGCCTGGTCAGCTTTGGCATTGCCCTCAGTGATAAGAGAGCAGTCCTTCTGATGTGACCTACAATGGACAACTCCCAACTGGGTGGGTAAGTGGGAGGCCTCTATCAGATTGGTTACAAGAGCCGAATTAGTGATCGCATTAACTTTGGTAGTAAGTAGGCCTCGCTCCTTTCATATTGAAGCATGGGAAAATAAGATCTGGAAGACATATTTTGAATCAGTATAGAGGGTGAGGGATTTGCCTTGTGCTAGTAGGCAGGCACGAGTGGCTGCTATAAGTTCAATCTGCTGGTTGGTAGTTCCTGAAGGCACAGCTTTGGCCTCTATAATCTCAGTGGCTGAAACTACAGCGTATCCAGAGTAATGAGTGCCGTTCTGCCTAAAGGAACTGCTGTCAGTAAACCAGATAAGGTCAGGCTTGGTGAGTGGTTCCTCAGAAATGGAACAATGACAGCGGAGGAAATCATCTAAGGTTTCCAAGCAATTATGAGTTGGTGTGTTAGACGTGGGAGTCATTGGGAGCAGTGAGGCAGGATTCAGTGCAGAGCATGGGAGGAAAGTAATATTAGGGTTTTCCTGAAAGAAAGTGAGGAGCGACAGAACTCTGGATGGAGGAAGGGTTTGAAGGCCCTTATAAGCTGAAAGATCTTTCAAGTGATGTGGGGAGTGGATAGTTCAAGGTGCCCCAAAAGTCAGCTTAGAGGCTTCTTTGTGTAAAATTTGTCCAGCAACCAGAGCTCTTAAGCAAGGGGCCCACCCACGAATGGTAGAGTCTAGTTTCTTGGAAAATATGCCACAGGTGCAAATGTAGGCCCATAGTTTTGACCTAAGACCCTAAGTGCTTGCCCCCCTTTTTCATGGACATATAGATGAAATGGTCTTGAAAGATCAGGAAGGTGAAGGGCAGGTGCCTTTAAGAGGAGTTGCTGAAGCCTGCCGAAGTGGTAGATGGGGGAGAAGACAAGAGATTCACTAGGGGGTCCATTTGCTAGGTCATACAGGGGTTTGGATAGAAGAGAATAATTTGGGATCCAGGCCCTAAAATAACCTGCTACTTCTAGGAATGATAGTATTTTGGCTTTCATATGGGGCACTGGAAGATCAGAGAGGAGTTGCCTCCTATCCAGTGTTATTTCCTTTTTCCCGGGTGTAAGGCAAAAACCAAGAGAGGTGACAGAAGACTGGGAAACCTGTGCCTTGTGGGGAGACTCCCTATATCCCTTGTCTGCTAGGAAATTAAGAAGCTGAGCGGTGTGGGATTGACAGTGTTCCCAGAGGGACTACATAGAAGAAGGTCATTGACATATTGAAGGAGAATAGAGTCAGGACAGGTCGGGTGAAAGGATGTGAGGTCCTGGGCAAGAACTTGGCAAAAGAGATGGGGACTGAATCCCCGTGGGAGGACAGTCCAGGAAAGCTGATGAGAATGGTGGATGTGAGAGTCAGTCCACGTAAAAGCAAAGATATTCTGAGATTCTGAGAACAAGGGAATAGAAAAGAATGCATCTTTTAAATCTAGGACCGAGAAGTGGGTAGTAGTGGCAGGAATCTGAGAGAGGAGGGTGTAAGGGTTGGGCACTAGCGGGTGGATGGGGACCACAGAGGAGTTGACAAGGAGAAGGTCTTGAACCAGCCTGTAGGACACGTTAGGTTTCTTAAGTGCCAGAATGGGGGTGTTGAAAGGAGAGTGTGTAGGCCTAAGATACCCCTTTCGTAATAAATCCTGGATGATGGGTTCTAATTCGAGGAGGGCTGTGGTTGTGAGTGGATATTGTGGTTGACTAATATATCTTGAAGGGTCCCGTAAGACAATATGAATAGGACTGCATTTAGCCATAAAGGGTGTAGTTGTGTCCCAAACCTCAGGCTTAACTAGTTTAGAGAGTCATGGAGGAGTGCATGAAGGAGGTGTATCTGCCCCTAGGAACATCATGAGGAAATGAGAGGTAGGAGAGGTGTGGGGTGATATGTGAATGGTGACTTTTAATAGTGAGAGTATGTCCCTTCCCAGAAGGGGAATGGGGCAATGGCTCATAACGAAAAAGAAGTGAGTGAAGGACAAAAGGGATCCCTGCATATAACATGATGGGGGGGTTTGAGGGAAAATCTGTTTAACTCCTACCCTGACAATAGGAGTTTTTGAGGGTGTGGTAGAACCCCAATACTCCCTTAAGACTGATAAAGCGGCACCAGTATCCAAGAGGAAGGTAATGAAGCATCCATCCACCAGGAAGGTAACCCTAGGCTCTTGATTCTTGATGGTAATAGTCTGGAGGGAAAGCCCAGGACTCCGTCAATCCTCCTCTGCCAAGCCCAAGAGAGGCTGTGGTTGCCGGGCCGCTGACCAATCTCCCTTTTGGGTTGTTGGGCAGTCTGCCCCCCAGTGTCCCCTTTGATGGCATTTTGGGCAGGGGTTGTACGGTGTCCTCAGTGAAGGACAATCCCTGGCCCAATGTCTCTCCTTACCACATTTGAAGCAAGCTCCCGGGGGTGTCATATTGGGATGGCGTGGTGATGGCCTTCTCTGAATGACCTGGGCCAACATTTGGAATTTGGCATTTTCAGCCCTCTGCCTACGGCATTCACTTTCATCCTCTCTATCATAAAAAACCTTGAAAATGAAGATTTTGGTCTAAGGAGTAGCAGGGCCCTGTTCAAGCTTCTTAAGCTTGGCTTTAATGTCAGGGTAGCTTTGGGCCAGAACATATGTCATTAAGACATGACGGCCATCAGGGGTTTCTGGGTTGAGGTTTGTGTACTGTTGAAGGGCCTTGGTTAGTCTATCCAGGAATTCTGAAGGTGTTTCCTCCTTCCTTTGAATGACCTCCTGCACCTTTTTAAAGTTAACAGCCTTACGGATGGCCTTTTTCAGGCCCGCCAAGAGGCAGGATGTAAAAAGGTCACGAGACTGTAAGCCTTCAGGGGTGTTGTAATCCCATAGAGAATCCTGCTCTGGGACAGCATGAGGGCCTGTGGGGTGGTTAGGATTGGTCCTATGATTTTCATCAGCATGGGCTTGGGCTAGCTCCCAGACCCATTGCCTTTCCTCAGGGAGAAGTGTATTGGCCAAGAGCATGTAGATGTCATGTTGAGTGAGGCTATATGCTTGCAGGACCCATTGAAACTCCCAAATGTAAGTGGTGGGGTCAGTGGTGAATGAGCCTAACTTCCTCTCTAGCTGAGTAATGTCCGACATGGAGAATGGCACGTGGACTCTGATGACACCCTCGGGACCAGCTACCTCACGAAGGGGTGCGATGGTCTTGGGGGTGGGAAGGAGTCCCTTAGACCTGGTAACAGGAGGACTGAAAGAGGCAGGAGGCGGACAGGAAGGAGAGGGAGGGGAAGGGAGTGTCTCTTTGGAAGAGGAGGAGGTGGAGCAGGCAGAAGAGGGCGGAGGGGAGGAGGATGAAATGGAAGGCTGAGGATCCTTGGAATCAGGCAGAGGAAGAGGAGGGTATAGCGGGAGAGAAGGGCAGATAGGACTGGGGGATAAGGTGGGGGTTAATCTGCTGGGCTGAATGAGGAAGAATCTGTGAAGTCAGGAGTAGAAGTAGGGGAAGAGAAGGGTTTGCAAACAAGGAGGACCTGAGAGGGAGGGCAGGAGGAGCAGCGACAGGGTGCTGTGTGAGAAGGCTAAAACCTTAAATGCAGGGAATCTCACTCCACTTTTTCAGATGCTGGCAGTAGTTAAAAAGATCCCAGAGAAGGTTTGGACGTAAGGAGCCTTCTGGAGGCCAATGATTTCCATTATCCAGTGGATATGTAGGCCAATCTTGGGTACAGAATTTGATTAGAAGTTTGGGCTTGATGTCTGGTGTGAGGGAGAGTGTGGCCAGATTTTTTATTAAACATTTGAGAGGTGAGGCTTCAGGTACAGATGAAGAGGTGCCCATTGTCACAGGGAGAGAAGGAAGAGAGAGAGAGAGAGAGAGAGAGAGAGAGAGAGAGAGAGAGAGAGAGAGAGAATAAGAGTAAGCGAGAGAGACAAAGAGAAAACCCGGGCTGGAACGGCTTCCAGGAAGCTCAGGGTGAACGGTGGTCAGGTGGGCGTCCCCAAAATGACCAGCCGTCATGAGGAAATACAGAGGGCACTACCTGGTCGTCACTAGTGAAGTGCGATCTGTGAGTCCCAATGGGTTCGGAGCCACGGGCAATCTGACGTCAGGAAAGTTTTCGAACGCAGCAGAAAAAGTCAGTAATGAAAACAGAACTCTGGTTCCGGCAGAATGCAGTTCCAGGACGGGAGTTCAGTTTTCCCCGAGCAGAGAGGCAGCTTCAGCCAGACACAGCAGCCCTGCAGCAAACAGCAACTCTAGCCAGCAGTGGCAGCGGCAGCAGAGGAAAAAAAACAAAGAGCCTCTCATGTAAACTCAGAAGCCTCATGCCCCAAAGGAAAACGGATCACCAGAGGGTCCACTGCGACCAGTAAAGGTCTTAGTGGCAGGAATTTCCTGCCCCCTACAGGGCGTCTAGAGTGTGCCAGATGATCAAGGTCACAAAACCAGCGGTAGCCTGAAGGGAGTTGGAGAGCCAGGGTCAGGGGAGGCTTACATATATCAGATCTGTTGTGAGTGCAGGAAGCCGGCATCTGAAAAGAGTGGACCAGGGCGGAGTGTCTTGGCGGGGCAGGGGACGGGCTCTTGTTAGAAACAGCTCACCCATATTCTCACACGGGGCAACAGAATGAAAGAACTTCCCACGCAAAGGCACTTTGCTGGGAGAATTCCAATTTTATTGCAAAAAGCTGTGTGCTTATATAGAACTCAGGGGAAGATGGAAGGGCTTAGATAAATGGCAGGCAAAACGTTTATTGGTAAGTTCTTTCAGATATCAGCTCTGGAGCCCAGGAATTAGTTCTTATTGGGGCTAAGGTTTCCCACCAGCGAGATTTCAAATTGGCGCCAGCAAGAGAGTTCACACGGGTGGAAACATTTCGCACCACTGCAGAAAAAAGAAGGTAGGAAGAAGAAGTCCTTAGGCACCATGTTGGGGTTTTTTTCTGGGGTATGGCTGCCGTTTATACTTTTCCCAACAATGAGTATACCAGAAAGTGCCTTGATTGACTGGTTTTCATGAAAATGGTGTTTAACAGAGATGCCAGAAAGTTGGGTCCTGCTGAGTAGTGGGCCTAGAGCAATGGTGGGCAGGTGTGTGATAAAACATCTGTGGTGGGGCCATGTAGATCTGTCATTGGATTCCAAATGGCTTGTGACTGACATGGTGAAGCCAGCAGACCCTTATATGTAAAGGCACCTTGTTTCATAGAAAGGTTTCAGGACATTGTTCAGAATCAGGTTGCTATGGTCAAGGGGGCAAGCTATGTGGGATAGAAGCCTGGTTCTTGTATTCTTCTGCAGACCCTGACCCACCACTCGTGACAGAAATCCCTCCCGCACTGTGTCCCCGTTGAACTCCTTGTATTTCGTGAAGCAAATACCCAACTCCCAGTACAGCAGCAAGAAACACCACGAAAATAGAGGATGACCATATGGATTCAATGTCCACACAGGGAGACATTTAGCCCCCAGGGGCCACAGTTTACCTACAATGGAAAATTCAGCACTGCTGTCTCATGTTCATTGGAAAATAAGAAACCATGTCCTCCAGGTCACATTGATGCAGACCCAGCTTTTATGGTCTCACTAGAAAGGAAGCTAAAGCTCCTGACAACAACATATATTTCAAGTGCCCAACCTCACAGGCAGTTTCTCAAGAAGTCTCTAGGCCAGCAGACCTTCATGTTTGTGGAGGGTTTACCCTGTCCCTTACTTTTGGAAACTCCTCTACCACTTCCAAGGTTGTGAACTCCTGATCATATTCCATTCTATATATGTATTCACGGATTTTCTAACTCTTCTCCTCTGATTGTGTCATACTTGGGCCGTAGGTGTTGTCAAGGCATTGTTCTGAATGAGAGTGGGAAGATTTTTGTGTAGCACATATTTACATACACATTGGATTCATTTTTCAATTTTCCATTCAAAATACTGAATCCCTGACACTAACACATACCCTACTAGACTCTGACTACTAATCCTAATATGATGGAGAAATATAACCCAAACAGAATAGAAATACAAGCAGTTGAGAGGAGGCATGGCGTATAGTTGGTCTTGCCTTTTGCATGATATAGGGTAGGAGTTATAAATCTTGTTAATTTTTTGTTGAAATAGTCCTCCATGTGTTTTTAAAGTTAACACATATGTGAATTTCTGTCTCCCTTTTTCTGTAGCCAATTTAGCACATGTATTTTTATATGCACATATAAAATCCTACCTGGTATCACACGTACATTTTTGTGAGGTGGCTAACTTGGGAGATACAAAGTATGAGAAGAGATCACTCCTCCTAAATATTTTTGGAACTGAAAATTCAAACTATGAGTGAGCTTCTTAGTTGAAAAACATTATACATAAATCCATGTTTAGTAAAATTAATATTTTTGGATCTGTGAATGATATATATTTCATGATGAATTTTGATTGGCATATATATTGCTAATTTCTAATGTATCTGTGATATATATATATATAATTTTCAAAATATGAAATATATGTGTCTTATTATACACTCCCTAAATAATTCACTCATGTTCATGTATGTGGTTTTATAATCAACTTTTCATAAGATTGTTTTTAGAAATATTCATCCACCTGAAATACATATTTGTTTCCTAGAACTGAAAACTCACTTCAGTGAATGGTGCAAACAAAGCCTTATATTTCTACAGTAACTGACCCAATTTAACATCAATGAAAGTAGATTTCTATGGGACATGATGTGTATTTTGATGTTCATTTTAATTCAACACTGGTACATTACTATTTCTTCAGTTTTTATACATCGTAGAATATACATTTCATCCACAAGTTCACAAATTTAAAGACATTTGTAACACATTCAATCACTTCCTGCTTCAGAACACATGTATTCCTCCTTGTTTTTGACTGGTTATTTCATGAGACTTCTTTCCAAACACATTATTTTCGATTTCCATAATCAATTTGGAAGCAAAACTCACATACATTTTATGATAAACTACAACCCTAATATTACCATTAGATGTATAACTGGTTGGAATGAATGTATGTATATCAATGTAAGATTTCCTGTGTATTTTGGGATATCAATTTATTCCAATTTCTAAATTTGGAAACAGTTATATTATTTATTCACAGTATGGTCTATTCATGCATTCTGTCTATATTCATACACACATGGTACACCTATTTGTGCCCCCAATACTAATTTATATCTCTTCAAAATATTGCTCTCAGAAATGGTGCAACAAATACTCATGTCACCTGATCTACATATACATTTTATCACAGTAATATTCTGGCCACAAAATGCAAAGTCACACTTACGACTGTACCAAAGCCTAAATGGAATGTGAGTATGGATTATGAACATCACCCATGTCCAGGTTGCCTAATGCTCTCAAATGTCAATCCTATTGGTGACTACATATTTGTTTCTTCCTAATATTATTTATTCAAACTCAAGCCTGTTGAAAATGTCTAATCCTATCGATCACTTTATCATTTGCCTGATTTTCTAATGTCTCTATTGATATCTGCTTTCCTACATATTTTCCCCAGTTCATCATTGTGACTGAGTCTTCACATCTGCTGACATTTACATTTTCTCTCTACCCGAAACCATATTGCTAAAGAACTTTTTGTCCAAATCCTATACTCACTCTTTTTCCTAATCCTACCAACTATCTTCCTAATCCTACCAACTATCCTTTTTTGACTGGATGTTTTCTTTGACATTCAATCATCCAAGGTACAAGGTCCTATGCCATTGTGTATAGATTTATCTGAGACACATGTGCATAACATAATTCAAACCTAAGTATCCCAATCAAGGATCCAATTCCCTTCTGGGCTTCAAATCTTACCTAGATTTCTGTTTTCATACATATATTTCCCCTCTATATATTCTTATAAATATCGCAGGTTCCCAATAACATTATTCATCCAGCAGAATGATTCCTAAGCCAAATCAAACATGTTATTAACCCTAACCATACTCTGTTCCCTCAATCTAACTTTACAGAAAAGCAGGGACAGAGTTGGTCTTAAAATACAGGAATGTAAGAAATCTTCCACCTGCTGAGAAACAAAAAGGTCCATGAAGAAATGAACAATGGGGAAGATATAGGAAGCTATGAAGGACCTGAGAGAGCAAAAGTCATCTTCCACGACAAACAACCTGGTCAGGATGAAGGGGTGTGTCTGAAGCAGTCTCTCTTTTCTTAATGTAGAGAAGATGGACAATACCAGGCCTGTGTGGAGAGCTGTTCCCGGGTGCCTATGTTTGATATACCATTCAAACTTGTGAAAGTGTCACAGGAAGTAGGGGCAGACTCCATCAATTGGGACACTTGGAAGCAACTGTTAGGACAAAGTGGTTGCCAAGGCAGTGACCTCATTCAGTTCCTGAAGGAAGTGACCTACATCACTTTCTTGGTGATGGAACTCTCAGAACTAGGGATCCAGGAAGCCAGGCACCCAGAGGCAGTCCCAGTCCCAGTCCCAGTGGCCTCACATGTTTGGATTTACCAAGGACAGCATCAGTCTTTCTTGGTAACTACTGATGTGAGGATGGCCAAATGCCAGGAAGGTCTGAAGAGGGGCCTTTCCTGAGTAAGCAGGTAGTGTCTCACCACTGGCACCTGACAACATCACAGTGTTGGCCAAGGAGTCCAGATCTGACATAGGACAGTCCATTTTGGAGTAACATACTATGGCCCATCAGTCAGAGGACACTCCGGATAGTCATAGACCTACTTGGGGGAAGGAGGTGACTTTGTGGGTGTGTGTGTGAGTTTGTGGTTTTGTCTAATGATCTGAGAATAGGTAGGAAAGTCGGTTTGTTAGGATTGGAGTGGACTGTTTCTAGTAAGTCTTTTGACAATGTGAGTGTTTCTATGTCTGTTTATCCCACTGTGTCCGTGGTTGTAGACATTAGAAAAGAGAATGCATCAATGGATGTGTCCTGAATAGTAGAAAGCTTCACAACATTCATCCTGCCCAATTTATGAATGGATTTTGGCTTGCCTAATGGATGGGCAAAAACCACTGTCTTCCTAAATTCCTGTTTTCTTCTTGAATTCTGGCCACTCTCCAGAATAGGCTCATGGTTTTGTTTCCAAGACATGTACCACCTACAAGCTCTGTGACATGGCTATGTACTGGATAGCTGAAGGGAATGGGATCATCTCGGAAAACTCAGATATCATTCCAGAAACCCTGCCTTGGGCCATTTGCTTACCTATTGTTCTGTTGCCCTGAATGTCAGAAAGGTCTTTGCCTCAGGCCACCCCTTTGTGAAGCCTGAACAAACGGTTTTCAATGGAAATTAATGGGCATCAGCTGTAGATCTTTGCTTAATTGCTTTGGAAAGGGATGTCTCTGCATCAGACTCTTGGCCATGTGTGAGGTTGTTGAATAGATTCTCAGCACCTGATGGATCTAACGAACAATTACATGTGTGCTTCCAAAACCAAAATGGCCAAAAAAGCAGTCATTGTGGACGAAGTCTCTCGCTTTCCTCTGTAAGATTCCTGATCTCCATCAAGTGAAAATAGGGATCCTTTTTGTCAAATGAGTTCTTCAATCCCTGCAGAGGATAGCCCATAGGTGCTTGGGTTTTCTCATGATTCCAATTCACATAAAGAATCTATACCCGAGAGTCAGGAGGCCTCAAATTGGAGAATCAGAGCAGTATTTACGGCAGGCTTATTTGATCACTCCTGGTTCTCAGGAAGGGTGTCCAGGCAACCCTGACTTTAGGCAAATGACGGGCAAGGGAGGTTATTTTGTACACTGTCTTGGGCTGAGTCCCTCATGGAAACCTCCAGCCACAGGTGATGATGAGTGTCTATATGGAAGAAGATGAGGGCCTTGTGGGTGTGTTTTGGTTTTAATTGTGGTCATTTGTTTGGCGGTTGGAAGTGATGACTGGGTCTATCTGGGCTTGAACTCTGGTGTGATTCCCCTTAGAGTCTGAGTTCTGGAACTGATCTCAGAGAAATATTGCCATTAACTGCATTCAGATTTTAGGAGGCCACGCATGGGATTCGCCCTTGGAAACTGAGATCAAATACCAGGGTGGCTTTCCACAGAGCCTTGGAATATCAGCTAGGATATCACATGATTTTATTCTGAAAGATTTGGCAGCCATAGTTGACAGTCAGAACACCCATGGACGTCACATTAAAGACCTCAATGGGCCTGGCTTCATGTGACCTTTTGACCACTCTATGGGAAGACTTGCCTGTGAGATTTCTCCAGAGAATTTAATGAAAATAGCTTCCTCACATTTAATAGTTCCTGAATAAACTGAAACCCACAGTGCCTCCAACTTCATCCAAGAAAAATGGCTAGATAAATAAAATGAAATCTTTGAAATTCCCTTAACCAGGTGGCACTGGAGAACCTTTAGATGTCTTGTTGCTGATCATGAGTGTACCAGAGAATGCCATGATTGACCGGGTTTCATGAAAATGGTGTAGAACAAAGATGCCAGTAAGTTGGAGCCTGCTGAGTAGTGGGCCTATTGCAGTGGTGGGTAGGTGTGTGATAATACATATGTGGTGTGGCCATGAGGATTTGCCATTGCTTTCCAAATGGTTTGTGACTGACATGGTGCAGCCAGCAGACCCTTCTATGTAAAGGCATCATGTTATATGGAGAGGTTTCTGGGCTAAGTTCAGAGTCAGATTTCTAAGGACAAGGGGGCAAGCTCTGTGAGATAAAAGCCTGGTTGGTGCATTCTCCTTCAGACCCTGACCCACCACAAGTGACAGAAATCCCTCCAACACTGGGTTCCTGTTGAACTCGTTGTATTTCATAAAGCATATACCAAACTCCCAGTACAGCAGCAAGAAACACCACAAAAAGTGGAGGATGACCAAATGGCTTCACAGTCCACACGGGGAGACACTTAGCATCCAGTGGCCACAGTTTACCTACAAACAGAAAATTCAGCACTGCTGCCTCATGTTCATTAGAATACAAGAAACCATGTCCTCCAGGTCACATAGATGCAGACTCAGCTTTGATGGTATCACTAGAAAGGAAGCTAAAGCTCCTTACAACAACATATATTTCAAGTGCCCAAACTCAGAGGAAGTTTCTCAAGAAGTGTTTAGGCCAGGAGAGCTCCATGTTTTTGGAGTGATTACCTGTTAGACCAGGACACAAGAAAAGACCACTGACTCTAATTAAAATCAAATTAAATTAAGCTTATTATTTCCACCGGCTGTGCTGCCTCTCCCTCACAAAATGGCGGGAATAAGACAGCAACCCCAGCTTTCCTACAGGCAGCTTAATAGCCCAGAAAATTACACAAAAGGGGGTTTACAGATAACAGAACTCTGACAAACATCACACTAATGGCAGTCTACATTTTTTTTGCTGTCCCTACATCAGAGTTCATGAAGACCATTAGAGCCTCAGAGAGGGTTGTTGTCTGGCCAGAGAAGGCAAATATTTATGATGTGTCACTAAAGTTTCAGAGAGGGCTGCTATCTGGTCAGAGAGCCGGGCATGGGTGAGTTCCAGGCGTGGGCAGGCATTCCAAGCAGGTTTAGAATTTGAAGTGATTTATGCTAAAGCCAAAATTATCTTTTCATGGCTTTTTGGCAAGATGGCTCCCAATTTTAATTAAAGATCAGGTTGGGTCTATCATTCCCCCCTTTTCTTTGTGTCCCTTTCAAATCTTTGATAGATTACAGGAAGAGCACTGAGGAAATTTTAATCCCTCAGGTAAGAGTCTCCAAATTTTTAGAACTCATCCAAAACCGATCTCCCTGATTTTACCTGACTTAATTAATTACTTATATTGATAGTCTATTTATCTTTCTCTCCATTGTTTTAAGAAGAGTGGTGTCACTCATTTTTTCTTCTTCTGACCTGAGACAGGGTGACATGAGTGGGCATGGCATGAGGGACATGAGTTGCCTTTTAGAAGTCAGTTGAGGGACATGAGTTGCCTTTTAGAAGTCAGTTCGGTTTGAAGTCTGATTGGGGAAGAACAGGTTGTAAGGCCATCTGGGGATGGGTTCTTCTATGAGAGAAACAAAAACCATGAGTACTGAAAAAATGTTGCAGCAGCTGGAACATGTCACTGTATAGAAGTTCCATCACCAGTCTTTAATATCCCCAGTTATCCGGACTGTCAACTTAACTTGTACTGTTACACTTGTCCCTCCCCATAAGATACAGTTTAATAATTTAATGTCATCTGATCTTGTAAAATCTTTTTACTAGTATGACCTCTGTGTCTCTTAGAGAAACCTTTAATTCTGTTACTCAGGGATGGATAATTGTACTAGCAAACACCAAGCCTACCTGTGTAGGTTAGGAATATCTGTAGGCCTTAAACTGAAAACTTATCCCTGTGGCAGGTCTTCTTGATAGTCTCTTTTTATAAGTATCAGACATTCCTTTCTGAGAATTCTTCTTTGTAGCCACCAGTCTTACTTATTTTGGGAGGCAAACATAAAGTGCATACCTTAAAATTATATTATTATTATTATAATTTAAAATGCCCAGGAATGGATGTATTTTGTTCTTAACTGTCTTTGCTAAGTGTTTAAGATGAAGCAGTCAAACTGACTTTTGTTTCCATCTATTGTTAACAGTCAGCTGAGCTTTTATGGGAGTCAATTCTGGGGAAACTTGAGAGCAGATTCTCAGTTCTGCTAGTGCCATTTGCGCTAGGTGGGTCCAGATCTTGCTTGACCATTTGGCTTCCCTCGGAAGCATCAGGGATGTCTCCTTTCTTTGATAACTCTCCTCTTCATAACAAATACCCTGATTGGCTTTCTGTTCTCCAGTGGTCTCATTAATCTCCCTGATCAGGAGGAGGTTATGTGGCTCAGAGTTTCAAAGCTCTTTAGAGAAGTTCCCTATTCCCTGGATTCAGACTGACTCAGAGGGCAAAATCCAAATATTGGTTTTCTTGTCGCTTTTCATTTAACTTTAATTTCAAATCCCAATCTTAAACATCCAGCAAATAAATTTTAACAGCCTTATATTAAGAGTACTGGGCTTTAATGTCTATAACTATATCATTATCTTTTTATTAATTGGGAACTGTATTTTTCTGTCTGTATTGTAAGTAATGACTTATTATCTTGAATAAACCCATGTTGTGTTCTTAAAGCAACACGTTTGTAAAACAGTAACAGAGAATCTTTAGATCACTTATAAAATAATTTCAAAATAAAATTAAAAAAAGTAAAAATACTTAGCTTGTGTAATAACTACCCTGAATTTTTTGGCTGAGTTATACATTATATCCCCTGTTTGAGATCCTAGGAATATTGACCTTAAAAAACCAACTTTTTAACATAACTTTAAAGAAATATTATCTGACCTACTGGTTTTGTAGTCATTCTCACATGTAGTAACATGGGACACAGAGCCTTATCTCAGGTAAGGCAGGGCTCTTTATAAATCTTAAGTATTTTAGTTCTAAAGATAATCTTTATTTATAAATATCATTTGACAAAGTTTACATAAATTGTTTGAGGTCACATGAACATTAGCTAACACCATATGATATCACATTTAAAACATGAATTAAAGAAAGGCTGAAAGTTTTTAACCTTTACATCGATTAGGCTCTCATTAACAAAAAAATACATTTAAATTTTTCCCCAATGTAAAAAGTAACATAAAAGTTTACATATCTTATTGATAACAGGTAAATAAATCCCCAATATATATTTTTTACCATAAAACTTCAAAGCACCAGCTTGATATAATGCTCTTTTAAAGTTTCTACCTTACAGACTTGAATACATATAAGATATGAAAACATTGATAGCATCACAATTACATTGATGTTTCTACATTAACCAAGTTTAGCTTTTAAAGCAATGGCAGTACAGTGCTCTAAAATAACAGTTCTTATTTAATCAGTTGTTTAATTTTTATGGTTGCTTGCTCTAGAGAAAATAAAACTTAATAAACACAACGTTATGGGTAAACTTATGTTTTAAGAAATTTCTGTCTCATTAACACATGACTGATTTTTATATTCTTATACAGACTTTAATAAAAACTTATTCAGACCTTAGTAAATCAATCAGATATCTAACAAAAGTACTCATGAATGAGTAATCCCAATCAAATTTACTTTATTTATTTATCAAAATATTAGAGAAATGTATTGACAGTGTAAACCATTTTTATGTTGAAGGAAAGGTCCTAGTACCAAGGCATATTAGACATTTTGTAGATATTAATATTTTATTAGGTTTTTGAACACCTAGAAAAATTTGTAAGCTTAAATTTAAAGACATTGATTTTTATCTGTTTATCCAATTTAAATTGAAACATTTAAATCACGTGAATTAAAGATCTTTGGATCTCCTATTTAAATTTGTTTTAATGAGCGCTTTTTTATGAGCGCTCCTTGTATATGTTAGTTTGTGTATCATATATATGATATACGGACATATGTATATATAGACATACAACACATAACAAAAGTGTGCACACATAATAATAGTAAAGGCCTTGTAGCTTTTCTCAGGTGAAATCTGCATTGCAATGTTTCAAAATGTCTACAGTTGGTCAAAGATAGAACTGATCTGAAAAACATTAACCTAGGTCTGTATGCTCAAAATCATGAGCTCAAAAAAAAGTATCTAAGGAAAAAAAAAGAGTCCTAGAAAAAGTGACTGGCTAGTAATTAGTAAATACCATACAATTTACCTTTTTTTTCCCCCTTAGGCCTCAAATCAGTCTCCTACTAAGATTGCAGGCTTCTTTCATTTACATTTCAACATAGGTCATGGCTGAGGTCTGGAAGGAGCAGGAAAAACTGCTATTCTGAGCAGACACCTCAGGCCTAAGGCATTTTAACCATAATTTTGAGGTTCGGATGTTGAAAATTATCATATAAATTTAAGATACAATTCACAAAATTTTATATCTTTACATCTTGTTTTGTCAACAGATACCATTCTATGATTTACTATCCTTGTTCAAATTAATGCACTGGTACACACAGTGATATTTTCCCAGGCTATCCAATTCAAAATTGGTGAAAAAAAGACTGTATGATTGGGAAGTTACTTGCCAACTTGGAAGTAGAGTTCTTCAGTTTTCCATCCTAAGTATTTAAGTTCTCTGGCATGAATTATCTGAAATCATAAACTAAACAATTACCTAAACCCGACTTTTAACTGCAAGATTGTGCAATGCTTCAAAAACCCATTCAGATACCAGATTGTTAAAATAAAACATCATCATTTAGACACACATTCAGCTAAGATCATTCCCAAGAAACAATTTATAATATCAACACATTATTGCACATGTCTTAAAGGGCCAGATACAAAGACACAAGACAGACAGAAAGGAGGTCCAGACTATGGCTGTCAGAGAGAACCCATTAAACCAGAGCAGATAAGCGAAAAATCTCCTACACCAGTGTGCACCATAGATGTCCAGAGGGGGGGGGACTACATGTTTTAACAGAGGGGCAACCTGAAATGTAAAATAAAGTGTCTCCATGGTGACTTCACTGCATTTAGTGTCCCCTTTTTCTTTTTCTCTTTTTTAACAAGACAGAGGTGGCATAATTCTTACAGTGCGGAAAGGAAGGAGGTAATTCCCTGAATCAACAGGGCTTTGGCAGCTGCTGGGAGTCCCTCAGTCCTTCCTTTTACTTACAGGATTAGCTCCTCTTGTTCAGTTCCACACCAAGCATGCTTCATCTCCTAATATTCCAGTAGACAGCTCTCACAAAGTTCCGGGGAGGAGGGGGGGTACCAAATTTGTAAATTAAAGTTCGATTCCTGAACTTGAAGCCAATTAATACCAATTTAATAATGAGGACTGAGTTTTGAGAAAAAGAAAAAGAGAGGTTTATTGCTTTGCGAACAAAGGAGAAACACAGGGGACTCTGCCAAAGGTTGTGACTCTCTTGATCTGGAGCGACAAGGGGTTTTAAAGGAGTTTCACTTGTTAACCTGGGAGATGCTCAGTTCTTAGGTCCCCAGCAAGCATTGCCCTCTGCAATGGGTGTGCTCCAGGCAGCCAGCTAGGAGCTTCTGTCATCCTGCTTAACAAAGGGTGGTAAAGTTCATCGCAGTTCCCTAAAACACAGTCCAAAGGGGCGTCAGGCTTACTCTCTTTATTACCCATTTTTACGTCCAAAATACTTAAGTTTTTACCACTGAAATCACACAACAAAACAAACAAAAACAAACAAACAATCAAAAAAATAGAAGACAAAACAAAACACAAAAAACAGAAAACCGGCGCCTAAACAGAAAAACAGTGGAACAGTGCAACATCTTTCTATAGCTCCAGGATAGGAGCGCGTGCGTGCCTGTCGGCCCCTCTCTACAGTTCCAGAGGAATTCCCTACAGAACAGAACAGAGGACAGAAAGATTCTCGTTACTCTCCTGGAAAGGAGTATATGTGTGCCTCCCCAGGCCACATCTCTGTCATCAGAAAAGATCTCCCTTAACCGGATATCAGATGTTATAAAGGCGCCCCTTACCTATGGAGGACTCCTCCACCAGGTGCTTGCTAATAGTTTTAGTGCAGAGGTTCACTGCAGTGCTCCCCGGACTAAAGGCTCTCTTCCTAATATAGAGAAGATGGACCAAATCAGGCCTGTGTGGAGAGCTGTTTCTTGGTGCCTATGGTTGATATACCATTCTAATTTGTGAAAGTGCCACAGAAAGTAGGGTAAGCCTCCTTCTCATGGTACGCTTGAAAGCAACTGTTTGGACAAAGTGGTTGCCAAGGCAGTGACCTCATTCAGTTCCTGAAGGATGCAACCTCACCTCACTTCCTTGGTAATGGAAATCTCTGAACTTGGGATGCAGGAAGCCAGGCACACAGAGTCAGTCCCAGTCCCAGTCCTAGTGGTCTCACTTGATTCAATTTAGCAAGGACAGAGTAAGTCTTTCTTGGTACCTACTGATGTGAGGATGGCCAAATGCCAGGAGTACTCTGAAGAGGGGCCTTTCCTAAAAAAGCAGGTACTGGCTCACAGCTGGCTCCTGACCACTTCACAGAGTTGGACATGGAGTCCAGATCTGAGACAGGATTGGCCATATCGGGGAAACATAGTATGGCCCAGCAGTCAGAGGACACTCCGGATAGTGAGAGACCTATTTGGGGGAAGGAGGTGCCTTTGTGGGTGTGGATGTGTGTTTGTGGTTTTGTCCCTTGTTCTGAGAATAGGTAGGAAAGTCGGTTTGTTTGGTTTGGAGTGAACTGTTTCTAGTAAGTTGTTTAACAAGGCCAGTGTTTCTATGTCTGTGTATCTCACTGTGTCCATGGTTGTAGACATTAGAAAAAGAGAATGCATCAATGGATGTTTCCTGTCTACTAGAAAGTTTCCCAGCATTCATCCTGCCCAATTTATGAATGCACTAGGGCTTGCCATATCGATGGGCAACACCTGCTATCTTCCTAAGTTCCTGTTTTCTTCCTGAAATCTAGCCACTCTCCAAAATAGGCTCATGCTTTTGAGTCCACGATATGTACCACCTCCAAGCACTGTGACATGGACATGTACTGGATAGCTGAAGGGAATGACAAGCATCTCAGAAAACTCAGATATCAATGTGACCAGGAAAGTCTCAGTGGAGAACCCCTGCAATGGGCCTTTTGATTGCCTATTTTTCTGTTGCCCTGAATGTCAGTAAGTTCTTTGCCTGAGGCCACGCCTTTGTGAATCCTGAAGAAAACAGTTTTCAAACGGAAATGAATGGGCATCACCTGTGGCTCTTTGCTTAATTGCTTTGTAAAGGGATGTGTCTGAATCAGCCTCTTGGTCCTGTGTGAGCCTGTGGCTTTGATTCTCAGCACCTGATGGATCTAAAGAACGATCCCATGTGTGGATCCAAAATCAAAATGGCCAAAAATCAGTCACTGTGGATGAAGTCCCTCACATTCCTCTGTAAGGTTCCTTACCGACATCAAGTGAGAATTTTGATCCTTTGGGTCAAATGAGTTCTTCAAAGCCCTTCAGATGCTAACCCATAGGTTCTTGGGTTTTCTTATGAATCCAATTCAAATAAAGAATCTAAACCCCACAGTCAGTAGGCCTCAAATTGGAGAACAGAGCTGTATTAATGGCAGACCTGTTTGATAACTCTTGGTTCACAGGGAGGGTGTCCAGGCCACCCTGACTATTGGCAAATGAGGGGAAAGGGAGCTTATTTGGAACACTGTCTTGTGCTGCGCCTCTCATGGAATCCTCTTGCCAGAAGTTATGGTGAGTGTCTATATGGAAGAAGATGAGTGGCATGTGGGAGTGTCTTGGATTTAATTGTGGTCATTTGTGTGGCGGTTGGAAGAGATAATTGGGTCCACCTTGGCTTGAACTTTGGTGTGATTCCCCTTAGAGTCTGTGTTTTGGAATTGACCTCCGAGAATGTATAAGGTCCTATGCCATTGTATATCCATATTTCTGGGACATCACTACAGAATGTAATTCAACGCTAAGTATACCAATCAAGAGCCCAATGAACTTCTGGGCTTCAAATCTTACCTATATTTCTGTTTTCATACTTATATTGAAAGGTTAATAAAATAGGTACTTGTCACTTCTTGATTTTCTGTATGCTTAACAAAACACTGTTGAAATCTTGAGAACTGTTTGCTATTCTTGTTCCCAGAATGTGCTGTCCCCAACTGCCAAACTGCAGAATGTACTCGGTCAACCAGTTGCACGCAAACCGCCCACTCGCCCTTTCCCATCAATAAACTTCCCTCCCTGCCCTCTCCAAGGAAAATATATAAGCACTTCTTAAGCTGTTCTCAGGGCTCTCTGCTCTATTCAAGAGAGCTCTGAGCCCTTGCATGCCGGACTCCCAATAAAGCCTTTGCTGTTGCATGAGACAGTCTCTTGGTGGTCTCTTCAACCGATCCTCGCCCGATCTTTACATCTCGTGGCCCCAGTGAGATCCGGCAGCCGCAGATGAAAGACCCCAAACGGGCTCCTCTGGGGGTAAATAAGGCCCCTCTTTCTGGTTTCAGGATTCAGGTTAGGGTTTCACAAAATGGCTATTGCTAGAGCGTGAGCTCTCTCCCACGGTGACTGACACACATGTCACAGAGCCACAGGCCATGTCCCTGGGGGATGAACTCATGAAATAGAGGAACAATAGTCTCCTTGATTCAGTGATATTTTGTTTCGGATTCGGTATTGCCATCCCATCATGTTTTGCCGGCTACTCAGTCCTGGTCTCAGTATTGGACGTCCATTGCCTGTCTTTATTGTCTTGTCTTGTCTGTGTCATGTGTCATTGCTTTTATTGTCTGTGTATATTTCATTATGGGACAGAGCACTTCAATGCCTCTGTTCCTGACCCTTGATCACTAGACCAAAGTCTGCTTAAGGGCTCAGAATCTTTCTTTTTCAGTAAAATGCCGGATCTGGCAGATTCTGTGTCTCAGAATGACCCACCTTTGTAGTCGGATGGCCCCTAGAAGGATCTTTCTACTTCGCACTAATTTGAAAAGTTCGAGACATTGTCTTTTAGCAGGGGCCACGTAGACATCCAGATCAACAGCCATATATCTTAACTTGTCAGGACCTCTACAAATCTCCTCCTCCAAGGATGAAGCCTTTCCTTGTCCCTGCACCCGCTCCTACTCCTTCCCCCACGATTCTATCTCTTTAACTCTCTGCTCCTCCTCTTGCACCCTCTGTTCTCCATGAGTCTCAAGACTCTACTGGACTCTCCTCCCCCTCCTTATCCTCTGCCTTCATCCCCCAACTCCCAACACCCTCTAAGTGATTCCCCTGCTGCTGACTCAGCCTCTCCACCATTCAAAGAAGCTAGGATGGCCCAGCACCATCCAGATGACTGTCCCGTGGCACACAGAGCCCCTCCTTCCCTGGAGGAAGCTGGCCCGGCTAAAAGAACTCAGAGAACTCGCCAACGTTTTTACACCTGCCTACTTGGGATAACTGCCAACAACTCCTAGGGACTTTCTTTATGACAGAGGAATAAGAGAAAAACCTCCAAGAAACTAAAAAAAAAAATCCTCGGACCTGATTGGCGACCAACAAAACTTCCCAACATAATCAAAGCCAGCTTACCCTTAAACCAAACCAACTGGAACCCCAACACCTTTGAAGATAAAGAGCATCTGTCCAATTATTGCCTGGCTCTAATAGCGGGTCTCCAAGGGGCTACTATGTGACCAACTAATTTGGCCATGGTAAGAGAAATTATTCAAAGGCCTGATGAATCTCCCTCTTTGTTTCTAGAAAGAATTATGGAGGCATATAAGAGATATACTCCTTTCGATCCTCAGGCAGCGGATCAAAATTCATCTGTAACGATGGCCTTAATTGGGCAAGCTGCCATGGATATTAAAAAAATTTAAAAGAGAGATTTAGTCAGAGAAGCCGAGAAAATATACTATAAGAGAGAAACAGGGAGAAAGAAAGGGAGCAAAGGAAGGATGAGAGAAGCAAAAGACAGACTAAGGGATTGACCAAGATCCTGGTCACAACAAGAAAGAGGCCAGAAATTAAGACGTAAGGTGACAGGAAGGGATACCTGGGGCCATGCCAGAGGCCACCCCTGGCCTCAGATCAATGTGCCTACTGTAAAAAAAAAGGATACTGGGCCAAAGAGTGCCCTATAAAGAGACAGCCACGCCAGCCAGCCATTCTGACTCTGGAGCATGACTAAAAAAGTTGGGGCTCAGATCACTTCCCCTAGCTCAGGGTAACTTTTGAAGTGTAGCGGACCCCAGTAAACTTTGAAATGAAAACAGGAGCTGTATACTCAGCCCTTAAGGCCCCATTGGGCCCTCTATCAAATAAAAGGTCTGTAGTTCAAAGAACTAATTGCAGAAAATATCGGGCTTAGACTACTAAGAGGACCATGGACATTGGGAAAGGAAAAATCTATCACTCCTTCCTAGTAATCCAGGAATGCCTGGACCCATTGATGGGCAGAGATCTGCTCACCAAGCTCTTGGCCTAAATAACTTTTAACCCTGAAGGCCCCCAAATGAAATTTCTAAATTCTTCAGTAAAAACTCCTATAGTCACGGCTTTAACTATATTAGTAGAAGATGAACATCCACTCTTCACACCCCCCAAGACTGATCAAACAGGCAAGCTACACCAAAAATGGATAACAGATTACGCAGATGCCTGGGCAAAAAGTGCTGGGTTAGGCCTGGCCGTGAAACAACCTCCAATAACAGTGGAGTTAAAAACCTCAGCCTCCCCAATCAATGTCAAATAATATCCTCTAAGCAAAAAAAGCTAAAGATGAGATAAGGCCCCATATTCAGAAATATCTGGACTTAGGGCTCCTAAGGCCCTGTCAGTTGGCCTGGAACACTCCCCTGCTACTAGAAAAAAAAAGCCAGGAACCGGGGACTATTGTCCTGTTAAAGACCTAAGAGAGATCAACAACAGAGTGAAGGACATTCACCACACGGTACCTAATCCGTACAATCTGCTTAGCACTCTGAACCCTGAGCGGAAATGGTATACTGTTCTGGACTTAAAAGATGCTTTCTTTTGCTTGCCTCTGCATAAAGATAGTCAGTTGCTGTTTGCTTTTGGGTGGGTAGACCCAGAAACCTGAACGTCTGGTCAACTAACATTGACTAGACTCCCAGTGGGGTTCAAAAACTCCCCCACTCTCTTTGATGAAGCCCTCCACAGAGATCTCAGCAATTTCAGAACTATGCACCCCAAATCACCCAGCTTCAATACGTGAATGACCTGCTACTGGCAGCCAACACCAAGAAAAACTGTGAGTCTGGGACCCAAGCACTATTATATGAGCTTGCTCAACTTGGGTATAGAGTTTCGGCCAAAAAAGCCCAAATTTGCTAGCATAAAGTAATCTTCCTGGGCTGTTACCTTAGGGGCAGTAAACGATGGCTCACTGAGCCCAGAAAACAAACCATTGTGTAGATACCACCCCCATCTAACAGGAGACAACTCAGAGAGTTTCTTGGGACTGCTGGCTTTTGCAGGTTATGGATACCTGGGTTTGCGTCTTTAGCTGCTCCTTTATACCCGGTGTTAATGGGAGATGCCCAATTCCAATGGACCCCTGATCACCAGGAAGTTTTTGATAACATCTATGGACACTGACACTGAACGCCTCAACTTCACTGAGCTCAGGCTGCAATTAGAGCAAGCCCTACACTACGTTAAAAATGTACACCAACTCACTCACCTTGGTTCAATGAAACTGCAGGCATTCCTGTAGGATTAAGAACAGAGTTTTCCACTAACCGACTCACAGTTTCCTAGAGGAAAGCACCTACGAGGAACCAGAAAACGACAATTTTGGGAAGTGGACAATAGTGAAATTAAGCCAGCAACGTATGGACTTAAATATCTCCTAGTCTTTGTAGATACATTTTCAGGATGAACTGAAGCCTTACACACAAACACACACACACAAACAAAAACAACCAAACTGCACAAATGTTTTTCAAGAAGATCCTGAAAGATATTTCTCCAAGATACGGTCTGCCTAAGGCAATAGGGTCTGATAATGGACTGGTGTTCATGGCTCAGGTAAGTCAGGTGTTCACTGGGACCCTGTGGATTAATTTGAAGTTACATTATGCTTATATACCCCAGAGCTCAGGACAGGTAGAAAAAATAAATAGAACCATTAAAGAGACCTTAACGAAATTAAGCTTAGAGCCCGGCATAAAAGATTGGATTATGCTCCTGCCTTATGCACTGTTTCATGCGAGAAATACTCCCTCTCTTTCTTTGTGTAACCTCACCCCCTATGAAATTCTCTATGATGCCCATCATCCAGTAAAGAACCTAACCCCAACTCTAAGGCCTAACGATCACTTCCACACCCCCTTGCTTGACAGACTTAAAGTCATTGAAAGAACTCAGCAATACCTGTGGAAACAGCTGGCCACTGCCTACCAACCTTGGGAGGAGGGGACTCTAAGTCAATATCAAGTAAGAGACTTCGTCTACATAAGACAACATCAGGTGTCATCCCTGGAACCCCACTGGAAAGGAACATACCAGGTGCTACTTATAAAACCTAAAGCGGTAAAAGTAGACGGAATCACTTTTTGGATCCATGCCTCTCATCTCAAGCCTTCGCTGTGTCCAGACTCTTGTTGGAAACTGGAAAAGCCTGCTAACCATTTCAAATTGCGTATTCGCTATGTGGATAAGACTATAGACTCTCCCCTTGGCCACCAGTAGTTCTAACCCTCATCATTCCGTTCAGCAGCAATGGCTGATCACAAATCCTACTAGAAAAGAAGTATGGTCTATCTCGCATACAGCCCCCTTAGAGACCTGGTGGCCATCTATCCACCCAGACATTTGTCAGCTCGGTATAGGTCTTTCCTATTGAGATATCCCTGATGAAGAGGATCCCACTAAAATTCCATTAAATCTCTTCTGTACCATAGATAATGGAAACAAACATTATGGATGCAGGGACACGCGAGACAGATTCAGGTTGGCTAGCCTAGATTACTATGTTTGCCTAGCGGACTATCAAAGGCACAAACAGCCACGGCTGTGTCGGGGAGAAGCCGACTTCTTGTGTAAGTCAAGTGAATGTGAGCATACAGGGGCTGCCTGGTGGAACCCAAACTCCTCATCAAATTCAGTACACAGCATTGGCCATATTACCAATTAGACAACCAAATACTATGGCCCCCAGAGGGTTCTCTAGATCCTCAAATTCTGCGTGACATTTTTAACTTTGGCAAGTTCTCAAAAGTGGGAAATTTCCCTATGTGGAATCCTTTTCCCTCCTTTGCTCACATCCTGTACTATGCTTCTCCAATAGTTCCTCACCCTCAGCCTTCTGCTCTAGACTCTCTGCTATCACTCCCATCTTAGCAACCTGATTTCTCCTCTCCAATTACTAAATCAAAAACCCAAACCTCCGCTGGTTCACAGAACATTGCCCCCTTGCTGAGGTAGCAGGTACCGAGGTACCCCTTCACCCACTCACTCCTCTCTTTTCCTGTCAGTACCTGCACTAGGTCCCAGCAAGTCCTCTAGAAAGCTAACCCAAAGCTCAAACCAGCTGATAAGAGGCCTCAGACCCCTATACAAGATGTAATAAAAATGGCCTTTAAAGTTGCTTTGTCATCACTGAAAACAGGTTTCTAAGAATTTAAAGTCCCTCAAAGGCTTTTTGGAATTTTTACTCCCATCTTCCCCTCTGCTCTACCTGTTCTACTGCTCAAGTTTTGTTTTAGGAAAATCCCAAACCCCTTTCCCATTTTTCTTTTACATCTCTCTTTCCTCATTCTTAGATCCACGGAGCTGCTCTCAGCCTCGACTACCCCGTCTTCCCCCTCTGTACTAGGTCCATAGAAATGTCTTAAATGCAGAAGTCTTCACCAAGGCTTACTTTAGGTCTTTCAGCAAAAGAGTCCCTCTGAAAGAGTTCAATGTACATAAACTTGCACTTTTCGTGTTGCCCTGTTCTACTTGACCACTGGCTGGAAAAATCACCACCCCTAAGCTAGACACCTCCTTACCAGTTTTTCACAAAATATGTGAACAAGGCCTCTGGCCTTGAGCTGGGGCTTCACCGAGATGGCTACATTTCTAAGATAAAAATGTTAGCAACTGGGCTCCATGGTGACAACTGGCAGGGAGAAAAAAAAGAGACAAAAAAGCTCTCCCCTTCCAAGGTGTCCTTGAAAAGTTAACTTGCCCAGAACAGAGGAAAAAAAAAAACAGAAACAAAAACAAAGTTTTGTGAATTTCTGCAGACTGTGAACTTCTGAGCCCCTTCCCTTACATGTTGGGTACAAATTCTAAAACTACCAAAACTTGGGTTTCAGGGGATTAATTGATTACAAAAGAAGCAATGCCCTCTAAATCCGGATGCAACCAAATAGGAATGTTTTCCTCACTTTGATGCTATCTTAGGTGCATTTTCTTGTCCATCCATAAAACAGTATAATTCTATACACTTTAACATTATTTATGTTTTCATAAAATGGTCAATAGATGTGATTAATTATGTAATGATGTAGATGTTTTTCAGAGTTCTCTATCATGATGCAGGTTCATTTAAAGTTCAAATAGGGGGGCATACAACCCGGTTCCACCGGGAACCTGTATCCCTCACTTTAGCCATCCTATTAGGAATAATAATTGCTGAAGGCGTGGGCACAGGAAGAACTGCCCTAGTCCATGAGACACAACAAAGACACAATTAGAAGCAGAAATAGACCAAAGCTTAAAGACATTAAAAACCGACATCACAGCTTTACAGGAATTTTAACCTCTCTCTCTCTGAAGTTGTTTTATAGAGCAGGCGAGTGTTGGACCTCCTCTTCATGAGAGAAAGGTGCCTTTTTGCTTGCATTGAGGGAAGAATGTTGTTTTTATGCCGACAATACTGGAGTTGTAAAAGAATCAATGAGTAAATTTAGAAAACGACTTGAAGAGCGTCAAAGAGAGACAGAGGCCCCAGAAGGAAGGTTTGAGTCTTTGTTCACATAGTCAACCTGGTTAACTACGCTTTTATCTGCCAGGGCCGTTCCATTAATAATCCTCATATTATTGCTAACGGTAGGACCCTGTTTGCTCAACCGTGTAGTTTCCTTTCTAAACCAAATCGAACATGTTATTAAACCTAACCATACACTGTTCTCTCAATCTAATTTTACAGAAAAGTGGGGACAGAGTTGGTCTTAAAATACAGGAATATAGAGGATCTTCCACCTGCTGTGAAACTCAAGGGTCCATGCAGAAATGATCCCTGGAGAAGATGTAGGCAACTATGAAGGACCTGAGAGAGCAGAAGTCTTCCATGGCAAACAACCTGCTCAGGATGAAGGGATGTGTCTGAATCAGCCACTCTCTTCTTAATGTATAGAAGATGGATCAAAGCAGGCATGTGTTGAGCTGCTCCTGCATGCCTATGGTTGACATACCACTCTAACTGGTGAAAGTGTCACAGGAAGTAGGGGCAGCCTCCTTCTCATGGGAACCTTGGAAGCAACTGTTAGGAAAAAGTTGTTGCCAAGGCCGTGACCTCATTCAGTTGCTAAAGGAAGTGACCTCACCTAACTTCCTTGGTGATGGAACTCTCTGAACTTGGAATCCAGGAATCCAGGCACCAAGAGCCAGTCCCAGTCCCAGTCCCAGTGGTCAAACTTATTTTGATTTACCAAGGACAGACTCAGTCTTTCTTGGAACCTACTGATGTGAGGATGGCCAAATGCAAGTAAAGCTATGAATAGAGGCCTTTCCTGAGAAAGCAGTCAGTGGCTCACCGCTGGCTCCTGACAACTTCACAGAGTTGGCCAAGGAGACCAGATTTGAGACAGAACAGGCCATTTCCAGAGAACATAGTATGGCCCACCAGTCAGAGGACACTCCGGATAGTCACAGACCTACATGGGGGAAGGAGGTGCCTTTGTGGTGTGGGTGTGGGTTTGTGGTTTTGTCTCATGTTCTGAGAATAGGTATGAAAGGCGGTTTGTTTTGTTTGGAGTGAACTGTTTCTAGTAAGTCGTTTGACAAGGTGAGTGTTTCTATGTCTATGTATCCCACTATGTCCGTGGTTGTAGACATTAGAAAAGAGAATGCATCAATGAATATGTCCTATCTAGTAGAAAGCTTCCCAGCATTCATCCTGCCCTATTTATGAATGGACTGCAGCTTGCCTTATTGATGCGAAACACCTGCTATATACCTAAGTTCCTGTTTTCTTCCTGAATTCTCGCCACTCTCCAGAATAGGCTCATGGTTTTGTGTTTAAGATATGTACAACCTTGAAGCTCTGTGACATGACCATGTACTGAATAGCTGAAGGGAATGGCGAGCATCTAAGAAAACTCAGATATCAGTTTGACCAAGAAAGTCTCAGTGAAGAAACCCTGCTTGGGGCCTTTTGTTTACCAATTCTTCTATTGCCCTGAATGTCAGGAAGGTCTTTTCCTCAGTCCACCACTTTGTGAAGCCTGAAGAAAACAGTTTTCAAATGGAAATGAATGGGCATTACCTGTGGCTCTTTGCTTAATTGCTTTGGAAAGGATGTGTCTGAATCAGCCTATTTGCCTTGTGTGAGGGTGTGGCTTAGATTCTCAGCTCCTGATGGATCTAAAGAAAGATCTCATGTGTACATCCAAAACCAAAATGGCCAAAAGAGCAGTCCTTGTGGATGAAGTCTCTCGCCTCTTCTGTAACTTTCCTGACCTCCATCAAGCCAGAATAGGGATCCTTTGGGTCTAATGAGTTCTTCAAAGCCCTGCAGAGGCTAGCCCATAGTTTCTTGGGTTTTCTCAAGACTCCAATTCACATAAGGAATCCAAACTCCACAGTCAGTTGGCCTCAAATTGAAAAAGCAAAGCAGTATTAATGAGTGGCCTATTTGATCTCTCCTGGTTCACAAGAAGGGTGTCCAGGCCACCCTGACTTTAGGCAAATTAGGTGCAAGAGAGCTTATTTTGGACACGGTCTTGGGCTGTGCCCCTCATGGAAAACTTTTGCCAGAGGTCATTATGAGTGTCTATATGGAAAAAGATGAGCGCCACATTGGAGTGTTTTGTTTTAAATTGTGGTCATTTGGGTGGCGGTTGGAAGAGATGACTTGGTCCACATGTTCTTGAACTCTGGTGTGATTCCCTTAGAAACTGAGTTCTCAAACTGACCTCAGAGAAGTATTGCCATGAATAGTGATGAGATTTTATGAAGCTAGGCATGAGTGTCGCCCTTGGAAACTAAGTTCTAGGCCCAGGATGGCTTTCCACAGAGCACTAGGCCTCTCAGCCAGGATACCACATGATTTTATTCTGAAAGATTTGGCACTCATAGTTGAGAGTCAATACTCATATGGACCTCACATTGTAGACCTCAATGGGCATAATATCATGTGATCTTTTGGCCACTCTTTGGGAAGCCTTACCTGTGAGTGTTCTCCAGAACTTTCATTGAAATGAGCTTCCTAACCATTTAATGGTTCCTGAAAGAATTGAAACTCACAGTGCCTCCAACTTCATCTTTGAAAAATGGCTAGAAAAATACCATAAAATTTTTGAAATTCCCATCACCAGGTGGCACTGGAGAACCTTTGGATGTCCTGTTACTGATCATGAATATACCAGACAGTGCCTTGATTGACTGGGTTTCATGTAAATGGTGTAGAACAGAGATGCCAGTAAGTTGGACTCTGTTGAGTAGTTGTACTAGAGAGGTGGGCAGGTATGTGATAAAACATCTGTGGTGGGGCCATGTGGATCTTCCATTGGCTTCAAAATGGCTTGTGATTGACATGGTGCAGCCAACAGAACCTTCCATGTAAAGGCAACTTGTTATATGGAGAGTTTTCAGGACATTGTTCAGAATCAGGTTGCTATGGTCAAGGGGGAAAGCTATGTGGGATAGAATCCTGGTTCTTGTATCCTCCTACAGAACCTGACCCACCACACATGACAGAACTCCCTCTTGCACTGAGACCCAATTGAACTCCTTGTATTTCGTGAAGCAAATACCAAACTCCCAGTGCAGCAGGAAGAAACAAAACGAAAATGGAGGATGACCATATGGCTTCAAAGTGCACATGGAAAGACATTTAGCCCCCAGTGGCCACAGTTTACCTAAAAAGAGAATTTAGCACTGCTGCCTCATGTTTATTGGGAAATAAGAAAGCATGTCCTCCAGGTCTCATAGATGCAGACCAAGCTTTAATGGTCTCACTAGAAAGGAAGCTAAAGCTCCTGACAACAACATATTTTTCAAGTGCCCAACCTCACAGGCAGTTTCTCAAGAAGTGTCTATGCCAGCAGACCTCCATGTTTGTGGAGGGTTTACCCTGTCCCTTACCTTTGGAAACTCCTCTGCCACTTCCAAGGTGTGGGCTCCTGAGCATATTCCATTCCAGATATTTGTTCACAGATTTTCTAAATCTTCTCCTCTAATTGTGTCTTACTTGGGGCGAAGGTATTGTCAAGGCATTGTTCTGGATGAGAGTGGGAAGATTTTTGTGTAGCACATATTTACATACACATTGGATTCATTTTTCAATTTTCCATTTGAAATACTGAATCCTTGACACTAACCTATACCCTACTAGATTCTGACAACTAATTCTAATATAATGGAGAAAAATAACCCAAACAGAATAGAAATACTAGCACTTCAGAGGAGCCATGGTGTATAGTTGGTCTTCCCTTTTGCATGATATAGGGTAGGAGTTATAAATCTTGTCAATTTTTTGTTGAAAGAGTTCTGCATGTGTTTTTAAAGTTAACACATATGTGAATTCCTGTCTCCCTTTTTCTGTAGCCAATTCAGCACATGTATTTTTATATGAACATATAGAATCCTACCTGGTATCACACCTATATTCTTGAGAGGTGGCTAACTTGGCAGAGACAAAGTGTGAGAAGAAATCACTCCTCCTAAACGCTTTTGGAACTGATAATTCAAATTATGAGTGAGCTTCTTAGTTAAAAAACATTATACATAAATCCATGTTCAGTAAAATTAATATTTTTGGATCTGTGGATGATATATATTTCATGATGAATTTTAATTGGCATATATATTGCTACTTTTTAATGTCTCTGTGTGTGTTTTGTATATATATATATATATATATATATATATATATATATATATATATACTCTCTAGATTTTTCAAAATATGAAATATATGTGTCTTATTATACACTCCCTAAATTCATTCTTGTTCATGTATGTGGTTTTATATTCAAATTTTCATAAGATTATTTTCAGAAATATTCATCCACCTGAAATACATATTTGTTTTATAGTATTGAAAACTCACTTCAGTAAATGGTGCAAACAAATCCTTATATTTTTACAGTAACTGACCCACTTTAACATCAATGCAAGTAGATTCCTATGTGACATGATGTGTATTTTTACGTTCATTTTTATACAACACTGGTACATTACTATTTCTTCAGTTTTTGTACATCATAGAATATACATTTCATCCACAACTTCATAAATTTAAAGAAATTTGTAACACATTCTATCACTTCCTGCTTCAGAACATATGTATTCCTCTTTGTTTTTGACTGGTCATTTCATGAGACTTCTTTCCAAACACATTATTTTCGATTTCCATAATCAATTTTGAAGCAAAATTCACACACTCTTTATGATGAACCACACCCGTAATATTTCCATTGGATGTATAAATGGTTGGAATGAATGTATGTATATCAACATATGATTCCCAGTGTATATTCAGATATCAATTTATTCCAATTTCTAAAGTTCGAACCAGTTATATTATTTATTCGCACTATGGTCTATTCATGCATTATCTCTATATTCATACACACATGGTACACCTATATGTACCCCTGATACTAATTTATACCTCTTCAAAATATTGCTCCAAGAAATGGTGGTAGAAATACTCATGTCACCTGATCTACATATACATTTTATCACAGTAATATTCTGGCTACAAAATGCAAAGTCACACTTACGATTGTACAAAAGCCTAAATGGAATGTGAGTATGGATTATGAAAATCACCCATGTCCAGGTTGCCTAATGCTCTCAAATGTCAATCCTATTGGTGACTACATATTTGTTTCTTCCTAAGATTATATATTCAATCTCAAGCCTGTTGAAAATATCTATTGCTATCACTCATTTTATACTTTGCCTGATTTCCTTATGACTCTATTGATATCTGCTTTCCTACATATTTTCCCCAGTTCATCATTGTGACTGACTCTTCACATGTGCTGACATTTACATTTTTTTGTGTACCTGAAACCCTATTGCTAAAGAATTTTTTGTCCAAATCCTATACTCACACGTTTTTCTAATCTTACCAACTATCTTCGTAATCTTACCAACTCTCCCTTTTTGAATGGATGTTCTCCTCAACATTCAATCATCTAAGGTACAAGATCCTATGCCATTGTGTATAGATTTATCTGAGACATCTGGGCAGAACATAATTCAAAGCTAACTATTCCAATCAAGGACCCAATGACCTTCTGGGCTTTAAATCTTACTGAGATTTCTGTTTTCATACATATATTTCACCTCTATAATCTTATAAATATCGCAGGTTCCCAATACCATTATTCATCCAGCAGAATGATCCTAACCCAAATCAAAAATGTTATTAACCCTAACCATACACGATTCCCTCAATCTACCTTTATAGAAGAGCAGGGACAGAGTTGGTCTTACAATACAGGAATGTAGGAGATCTTCAACCTGCAGAGAACCTCAAAGGTCCATGCAGAAATGATCCCTGGAGAAGATATAGGCAGCTATGAAGGACCTGAGAGAGCAAAAGTCATCTTCCATGACAAACAACCAGGTAAGGATGAAGGGATGTGTCTGAAGCAGTCTCTCTCTTCTTAATCTAGAGAAGATGGACCAAACCAGGCCTGTGTGGAGAGCTGTTCCCGGGTGCCTATGGTTGATATTCCATTTTAACTTGTAAAAGTGTCATAGGAAGTAGGGGCACGCTCCATTTCATGGACCCTTGGATGCAACTGTTAGGACAAAGTGGTTGCCAAGGCAGTGACCCCATTCAGTTCTATAGGAAGTGACCTACGTCACTTTCTTGTTGATGTACCACTCTGAACTTTGGATCCGGGGAGACAGGCACCCTGAGGCAGGCCCAGTCCCAGTCCCAGTGGTCTCACATGTTTGGATTAACCAAGGACAGAGTCAGTCTTTCTTGGCAAATACTGAATTGAAGATGGACAAATGCCAGGAAAGCTCTGAAGAGGGGCTTTTTTTTTGATAAAGCAGGCAGTGGCTCACCACTGGCTCCTGACAACATCACAGTGTTGGCCAAGGAGACCAGATCTGACATACAACAGCCCATTTCAGGGGAACATAGTATGGCCCACCAGTCAGAGGATGCTCTGGATAGTCACAGACCTACTTGGGGAAAGAAGGTGCCTTTGTGGGTGTGTTTGTGTGTTAGTGATTTTGTCTCATGTTTTAAGAATATGTAGGAAAGTCGGTTTGTTTAATTTGGAGTGGCCTGTTTCTAGTAAGTCCTTTGAGAAGGTGAGTGTTTCTGTGTATCCCACTGTGTCCGTGGTTGTAGACAATAGAAAAGAGAATGCATCAAAGGATGTGTCCTGTCTAGTAGAAATCTTTGCAGCATTCATCTTGTCCAATTTATGAATGGACTGCAGCTTACCTTATAGATGGGCAACACCTACTACCTTTCTACATTCCTGATTTCTTCCTGAATTCTGGCCACTCTCCCATTTTCTCATGGTTTTGTGTTCAAGATATGTATCTCCTCCACAATCTGGGACATGGCCATGTACTGGATAGCTGAAGGGAATGGTGAGTATCTCAGAAAACTCAGATATCAGTGTGACCAGGAAAGTCTCAGTGGAGAAACTCTGCTTTGGGAATTTGCTTTCCTATTTTTCTGTTGCCCTGAATGTAAGGAAGGTCTTTGCCTAAGGCCACACCTTTCGAAAGCCTGAAAAAATCAGTTTTCAAATGGAAATAAATGGGCATCACCTGAGGATCTTTGCTTAATTGCTTTGCAAAGGGATATGTCTGAATCCGCCTCTTAGTGCAGTGTGAGACCATGGCTCAGATTGTCAGCACCTGATGGATCTAAAGAAAGATCCCATGTGTGCATCCAATTCCAAAATGGCCAAAAGAGCAATCATTGTTGATGAAGTCTCTTGCTTTCCTCTGTAAGGTTCCTGATCTCCATCAAGTCAGAAGAGGGATCCGTGGGTCAACTGAGTCCTTCAAGCCCTGCAGAGGCTAGCCCATAGGTGCTTGGGTTTTCTCATGACTCCAAATCACATAAAGAAACTATACCTGACAGTCAGTATGCCTCAAATTGGAGAAGTGGAACAGTATTAATGGCAGGCATCTTTGATCAGCCCTGGTTCACAGGAACGGTGTCCAGAAACACTGACTTTAGACAAATGAAGGGCAAGGGAGCTTATTTTAACATTGTCTTGTGCTGTGTGCCTCATGGAAACTTCCAGCCAAGGTTATGATTAGTGTCTATATGAAAGAAGATGAGGGGCATGTGTGAGTGTTTTGGTTTTAATTCTGGTCATTTGTGTGGCGGTTGGAAGAGATGACTGGGTCACCAGGGATTGAACTCTGGTGTGTTTCCCCTTAGAGACTGAGTTCTGAAACTGACCTCAGAGAAGTATTGCCATGAATTGTGTTGGGATTTTAGGAGGCCACGCATGAGAGTCGCCCTTGGAACCTGAGATCTAGGTCCAGGGTGGCTTTCCACAAAGAACTGGGAATCTCAGCCTGGATATCACATGATTTTATTCTGAAAGACTTTGCAGCCATAGTAGAGAGTCAAAACACATAGGACCTCACATTGTAGACCTCAATGGTCCTGGCTTCAAGTGACCTTTTGTCCACTTTTTGGAAAGCTTTGCCTGTGAGAGTTCTCCAGAATTTTCTTTGAATTGAGCTTTCTCAACATTTAATGGTTTCTGAATAACTGAAATTCACAGTGAATCCAATGTCATCCTTGAAAAATGGCTAGATAAATACCATGAAATTTTTGAAATTCCCATGACCCGGTGGCACTCAAGAAACATTGGATCTCCTATTGCTTATCATGAGTGTACCAGAGAGTGCCTTGATTGACAGGGTTTTCTGAAAATTGTTTAGAACAGACATGCCAGTAATTTGTAGCCTGCTGAGTAGTGGGCGTAGAGCAGTGGTGGGCAGGTGTGTGATAAAGTATCATGGTGGGTCCATGTGGATCTGCCATTTACTTCCAAATGGCTTGTGACTGACATAGTGCAGACTTCAGACCCTTATATGTAATGGCATCTTGTTATATGGCGAGGTTTCAGGGCAATGTTCAGAATCAGGTTGCTATGAACAAGGGGGCAATCTTTGAGAGATAGAAAACTGGTTTGTGCATTTTCTTGCAGACCATAACCCACCACACGTGACAGAACTCTGTCCAGCACTGTTTCCCAGTTGAACTCCTTGTATTTCGTGAAGCATGTACCAAACTCCAAGTGCAGCAGCAAGAAACACCACGAAAAGTGGAGGATGACCAAATGGTTTCACAGTCCACACGGGGAGAAAATAAACCCCCAGGGGCCACAGTTTATCTACAAAGAGAGAATTCAGCACTGCTGCCTCGTGTTCATTGGAAAATAAGAAACTTTGTCCTCCAGGTCACATAGATGCAGACCCAGCTTTGAGGGTATCACTACAAAGGAAGCTTAACTCCTGACAAAAACCTATATATCAGTGCCCAACCTCTGTGGCAGTTTCTCAAAAAGATTTAGGCATGCAGAGCTCCATGCTTGTGGAGTGTGTACCCTGTCCTTACTTTTGAAAACTCCTATACCACCTCCAAGTTTGTGCACTCCTGAGCATTTTCCATTACAGAAATGTAATCACAGATTTTGCAACTTTTCTTCTCTAATTGTGTCTTACTTGGGGCAAAGATAATTTCAAGGCATTGTTCTGGATGAGAGTCGGAAGATTTGTTTTAGCACATATTTGCATACACATTGGATTAATTTTCCTATTTTTCCATTCGCAATTCTGAATCCCTGACACTAACCCATATTCTAATAGACTCCGACTACTAATCCTAATATGATGGAGAAAAATAACCCAAACAGTACGTAAATACATGCAGTTCAGGGTTGGACTTGCCTTTTGCATGATAAAGGGTAGGTATTATGAATCTAGTCAATTTTTAATTGAAATAGTTCTCCATGTGTTTTTAAAGTTAACAAATATGTGAATTACTGTCTCTCATTTTCTGGAGCCTATTCAGCACATGTATTTTTATATGCACAAATAGAATCCTACATGGTATCAAACGTACATTCTTATGAGTTACATGACTTGGCAGATACAAATTGTGAGAAGTGATCACTCGTCCTAAACGCTGTTAGAACTGAAAATTCAACCTATGGGTGAGCTTCCCAGTGGAACAACATTATACATAAACCCATGTTCAGTAAAATGAATGTTTTTGCATCTTTATGATATATATTTCATGATGAATTTCGATTGGCATATATATTGCTACTTTTTAATTTCTGTGTTTGTGTGTGTGTGTGTGTCCATATATGTATATATATATATATATATATATATATATATATATATATATATATATATATATACTGTCCAGATTTTTAAAAATATGAAAAATATGTGTCTTATATACACTCCCTAAATTCATTCATGTTCATGGATGTGGATTAATAATCAACTTTTCACAAGATTATTCTTAGAAATACTCATACACATGAAATACATAGTTGTTTCCTAGTACTGAGAACTAACTTCAGTGAAAGGTGCATACAAATTCTAATATGTCTGCATTAACTGACCCAGTTTAACATCAATGCATGTTGGTTCCTATGGGACATGATGTGTATTTTGACGTTAATTTTTATTCCACACTGGTACATTACTATTTCTTCAGTTTATGCACATCATAGGATATATATTTCATTCACTAGTTAGCAAATTTATAGGCATTTGTTTCACTTTTAGTCACTTCCTGCTCCAGAACACATGTATTTCTCTATGTTTCTTGACTGGTCTATTCATGAGACTTTTTTTTCCAAATATATTGTTTTCGATTTCCATAATCAATTTTGAAGAAAAACTCACACACTCTTCATGATTAACCATAACCATAAGATAATCATTAGATATATAACTGGTTGGAATTAATGATTGTATATCAATATAACATTTCTTATATATTTTCAGATATCCATTCAATCCATTATTTAAAGTGGATCCAGTTATATTATTTATTCACAGTATGGTCTATTCATGTATTATGTCTATATTAATAGAAACAGGGTACACCTATTTCTAACCCCATACTAATTTATAAATCTTCAAAATATTGCTCTCAGAAATGGTGGAAGAAATACTCATGTCACCTGATCTACATACACATTTTATCACAGAAATATTCCGGACACAAAAAGCAAAGATCACACTTACAATTGTACCAAAGCCTAAATGGAAAGATAGCATGCATTACTAAAAACATCCATGTGCAGGTTGCCTAATGCTCTCAAATATCAATCCTATTGGTGACTACATATTTGTTTCTTCCTAAGATTATATATTCAACTTCAAACCTGTTGAAAATGACTAACCCTATCACACACTTTATACTTTTCTTGATTTGCTAATATCTCTATTGATATCTGCTTTCCTACATGTTTTCCCCAGTTCATCATTGTGACTGACTCTTCACATGTGCTGACATTTACATACACTCTCTACCCGAAACCCTATTGCTGAAGAACTTTTGGTCCAAATCCTATACTCACTCTTCTTTCTAAACCTACCAACTTCCTTCCTAATCCTACCGAATATCGGTTTTTGACTGGATGTTCTCTTCAGCATTCAATCATCCAAGGTACAAGGTCCAATGTATATTGATTTATCTGAGACATCTGTGCAGCACATTACTCAAAGTTAGGTATCCCACTCAAGTCCCCAATGCCCTTCTGGGCTTCAAATCTTACCTAGATTTCTGCTTTCATACTTATATTTCACATGTATACTCTTGTAAATATCGCAGGTTGCCAATACCATTATTCATCCTGCAGAATGATTCGTAACCCAAATCAAACATGTTATTAACCCTAACCATACACTGTTCCCTCAATATAACTAATTTAAGAGCAGCAACAGAGTGGGTCTTACAATATAGGAATGTAGAAGATCTTCCACCTGCTGAGAACCTAAAAGATCCATGAAGAAATGATCCTTGGAGAATATGTAGGCAGCTATGTAGGACCTGAGAGAGCAATAGTCATCTTCCATGGCAAACAACCTGGTCAGGATGAATTGATGTGTCTGAGTCAGCCTCTCTCTTCTTAATGTAGAGAAGATGGACCAAACCAGGCCTCTGTGGAGAGCTGTTCCAGGGTGCCTATGGTTGATATATCATTCTAACTTCTGAATGTGTCACATGATGTTGGGGCAGCCTCTATCTCATGGGAACCTTGGAAGCAACTGTTAGGACAAAGTGGTTACCAAGGCAGTGACCATATTCAGTTCCTGAAAGAAGTGACCTCACTTCACTTCCTTGGTGATGGAATTCTCTGAACTTGGGATCCAGGAAGCCAGGCACCAAGAGCCAGTCCCACTCCAGACCCAGTGGGCTAACTTGTTTGCTTTTCCCAAAGACATAGTCAGTCTTTCTTGCTACCTGCTGATATGAGGATGGCCAAATGCCAGCAGAGCTCTGAAGAGGGGCCTTTCCTGAGAAAGCAGGTAGTGGCTCACCGCTGGCTCCTTACAACTTCACAGAGTTGGACAAGGAGACCAGATGTGAAACAGGACAGGCCATTTTGGGGGAACATAATATGGCCCACCAGTCAGAAGACACTTCGGATAGTCACAGACCTATTTAGGGGAAGAAAGTGCCTTTGCCGTTGTAGGTGTGAGTTTGTGGTTTTTTCTCATGTTCTGAGAATAGGTAGGAAAGGTGGTTTGTTTGGTTTGGAGTGGACTGTTTCTAGTAAGTCGTTTGACATTGTGAGTGTTTCTATGTCTGTGTATCCCACTGTATCCATGGTTGTAGACATTAGAAAACAGAATGCATCAATGGATGTGTTGTCTCTAGTTGAAAGCTTCCGCGATTCATACTGCGCAATTGATGAATGGACTGCAGCTTGCCTTATGGATGGGCAACATCTATTATCTTCTAAAGTTCCACTTTTCTTCGTGAATTCTGACCACTCTCCAGAATAGACTCATGGTTTTGTTTCCCAGATATGTAACGCCACAAGGCTCTGTGACATGGCCATGTTCTGGATAGCTGAAGGGAATGAGAGCATCTCAGAAAACTCAGATATCAGTGTGACCAGTAAAGTCTCAGTGGAGAAACCCTTCTTTGGGCCATTTGCTTAATTCTATTTCTATTACCCTGAATGTCAGAAAGGTCTTTGCCTCAGGCCACCCCTTTGTGTAGCCTGAAGAACACTGTTTTCATATGGAAATGAATGGACACCACCTGTGGCTCTTTGCTTAATTGCTTTGGAATGGGATGTGTCTGAATCAGCCTCTTGTCCTTGTATGAGGTTGTGGCTTAGATTCTCAGCACCTGATGGATTTAAAGAAAGATCCCATGTGCTTTCAAAACTAAAATGTCCAAAAGAGCAGTCATTGTGGATGAATATTTTTGCCTTCTTGTTTTAGGTTCCTGAACTCCATCAAGTGAGAATAGGGATCATTTGGGTCAAATGAGTTCTTGAAATCCGTGCAGAGGCTACCCCATATGTGCTTGGGTTTTCTCATGACTCCAAATCACATAAAGAATTATACCCTACAGCCAGTAGGCTGAAATTGGAGAAGTGGAACACTTTAACAGCAGGAATATTTGATCACTCCTGGTTCACAGGAAGAGTGTCCAGGCCACCATGATTTTAGGCAAATAAGGGGCAAGTGAGCTTATTTTGGACACTACCTTGGGCTCATAGAAACCTCCAGCTAGAGGTTATGAGGAGTGTCTGCATGGAAGAAGATGATGGGCCTGTGGGAGTGTTTTGATTATAATTGTGGTAATTTTTGTGGCGGTTGGAAGGGATGACTGGATCCACCTGGGCTTGAACTCTGGTGTGATTCCCCTTAGAGACTGCATTCTGAAATTGACCTCAGAGAAGTATTGCCATGAATTGTGTTGGGATTTTAGGAGGACACACATAAGACTCACTCTTGGAAACTGAGATCTATGCCCAGGGTGGCTTTCCACAGAGGCCTGGGAATCTCAGCCAGGATATCAAATGATTTTATTATGAAAGACTTGGCAGCCATAGATGAGAGTCAAAACACACATGGACCTTACATTTTAGACGTCAATTGGCCTGGCTTTATGTGACCATTTGGTATTTCTTTGAGAAGCCTTGACTGTGAGAGTTCTCTAGAGCTTTCATTGAAATGAACTTTCTCAACACTTAATGGTTCCTGAATGAATTGAGACGCACAGTGCCTCTAACTTCATTTTTGAAAAATTGCTAAATAAATACCATGAAATTTTTGAAATTCCCATGACCAGGTGGAACTGCAGAAAATTTGATGTCCTGTTGCTTATCATGTGTATACCAGACAGTGCCTTGTTTGACTGGGTTTCATGAAAATGATGTAGAACACGAGATGCCAGTAATTTGGAGCCTTCTGAGTAGTGCGCCTAGAACAGTGGTGGGAAGGAGTGTGATAAAACATCATGGAGGGGCTATGTGGATCTGCCATTGGCTTCCAAATGGCTTGTGACTGATATAGTGCAGACATGAGACCCTTATATGTAAAGGCATCCTGTTATATCGAGAGTTTTAAGGGCAATGTTCAGAATAAGGTTGCTATGGTTATTGGGGCAAGCTCTGTGCGATAGAAGCCTGGTTGGTGCATTCTCCTGCAGACCCTGACCCACCACAAGTGACAGAACTCCCTCCAGCACTGTATCCCAGATGAACTTCTTATTTTTTGTGAAGCAAATACCAAATTCCCAGTGCAGCAGCAAAAAACACCATGAAAAGTGGAGGATGACCAAATGTCTTCACAGTCCCCACTGGGAGACACTTAGCCTCCAGTGGCCACAGTTTACCTACAAAGAGAGAATTGAGCACTGCTGCCTCATGTTCATTGGAATATAAGAAACCATCTCTTCCCGGTAACATAGATGCAGACCCAGCTTTGATGGTCTCACTACAAAGGAAGCTAAAGCTCATGACAGCAACATATATTTCGTATATTTCAGGATCCCAACCTCAGAGGCCATTTCCCAAGAATTCTTAGGCCAG
Source organism: Callospermophilus lateralis (assembly GCF_048772815.1). Taxonomy (NCBI): domain Eukaryota; kingdom Metazoa; phylum Chordata; class Mammalia; order Rodentia; family Sciuridae; genus Callospermophilus; species Callospermophilus lateralis. The sequence continues at coordinate 1,123,421 of NW_027514409.1, forward strand.
CAGAGCTCCTTGTTTGTGGAGTGTTTACCCTTTCCTTTACTTTTGGAAACTCCTCTACCACCTCCAAGGTTGTGAACTCCCGAGCATATTCCATTCCATATATGTATTCCTAGATTTTTACACTTTTCTACTCTAATTGTGTCTTACTTGGGGAAAAGGTATTGTCAAGGCATTGCTCTGGATGTGAGTGGGAAGATTTTTGTGTAGCACATATTTACATACACATTGGATACATTTTCCAATTTTCCATTTGAAATACTTAACCCCTGACACTAACCCGTACCCTACTAGTCTCTGACTAATAATCCTAAAAAGATGGTGAAAAATAACCCAAAAAGAATAGAAATACAAGCAGTTCAGAGGAGGCATGGTGTATAGTTGGAATTGCCTTTTGCATTATATAATGTAGGAGTTTTAAATCTAGTCAATTTTTTTGTTGAAATAGTTCTACATGTGTTTTTAAAATTAACAAATATGTGAATCCCTGCCTCCCTTTCTCTGTAGCCTATTCAGCACATGTATTTTTATATGCACATATAGAATCCTACCTGATATCACTTGTACACACATGTGAGGTGGCTGAATTGGCAGATGCAAATTGTGAGAAGAGATCACTCCTCCTAAACGCTGTTGGAACTGAAAATTCAACCTACGGGTGAGCTTCCTAGTTGAATAACATTATACATAAATACATGTTCAGTAAAATGAATATTTTTCGATCTTTGGATTATATATATTTCATGATGAATTTCGATTGGCATATATATTGCTACTTTTTTTTCTTTTATTGGTTGCTCAAAACATTACAAAGCTCTTGACATATCATATTTCATACATTAAATTCAAGTGGGTTTTGAACTCCAATTTTTACTCCAAATACAGAATGCAGAATCACATCAGTTACACATCCATATTTTTACATAATGTCTTATTAGTTACTGTTGTATTCTGCTACCTTTCCTATGCTCTACTATCCCCCCTCCCCTCTCTTCCCATCTTCTCTCTCTACCCTACCTACTGTCATTCATTTCTCTTATTGTTTTTTTTTCCCATTACACTCACAACCTCTTATATGTAATTTTTTGTAACAATAAGGGTCTCCCTCCATTACCATGCAATTTCTCTTTTCTCTCCCTTTCCCTGCCACCTCATGTCTCTGCTTAATGTTAATCTTTTCTTCATGCTCTTCCTCTCTGCTCTGTTCTTAGTTGCTCTCATTATATCAAATAAGTCATTTGGTATTTGTTTTTTTGGGATTGGCTAGCTTCACTAAGCATTATCTGCTCTAGTGCCATGCATTTCCCTGCAAATTCCATGATTTTGTCATTTTTTAGTGCTGCGTAATCCTCCATAGTATATAAAAAAAACATTTTTTTTTATCCATTCATCTATTGAAGGGAATCTGGGTTGGTTCCACAGTGTAGCAATTGTGAATTGTGCTGCTATGAACATCGATGTGGCAGTATCCCTGTAGTACGCTCTTTTAAGGTCTTCAGGGAATAGTCCGAGAAGGGCAATAGCTGGTTCAAATGGTGCTTCCATTCCCGGCTTTCCCAGGAATCTCCATACTGCTTTCCAAATTGGCTGCACCAGTTTCAGTCCCATCAGCAATGTACAAGAGTACCCTTTTCCCCACATCGTCGCCAGCACTTGTTGTTGTTTGACTTCATAATGGCTACCAATCTCACTGGATTGAGATGGTATTTTAGGGTGGTTTTGATTTGCATTTCTCTGACTGCAAGAAATGGAGAGCATTTTTTCATGTACTTATTTATTGATTCTATGTCCTCTTCTGAGAAGTGTCTGTTCAGGTCCTTGGCCCATTGGGTTATTTGTTATCTTATTGTCTAATTATTTGAGTTCTTTGTATACTTTGTATACTCTGGATATTAGGGCTCCATCTGAAGGGTGAGGAGTAAAAATTTGTTCCCATGATCTAGGCTCCATTTTTACCTCTCTTATTGTTTCTCTTTCTGAGAAAAAAAAATTTCAGTTTAAGTAACTCCCATTTGCTGATTCTTGTTATTAACTCTTGTGCTATGGGTGTCCTATTAAGGAATTTGGAGCCTGACCATACAGTATGTAGATCGGAACCAACTTTTTCTTCTATCAAATGCAGAGTCTCTGATTTGAATCTAGCTCCTTGATCCACTTTGAGTTAACTTTTGTGCATGGCGAGAGAAAGGGATTCAGTTTCATTTTGTTGCATGTGGATTTCCAGTTTTCCCAACACGATTGGTTGAAGATGGTATCCTTCCTCAATTGCATGCTTATAGCTCCTTTATCAAATATAAGATAGTTGTAGCTTTTTGGATTAGTCTCTGCGTCCTCCATTCTGTACCATTGGTACACCCGCCTTTTTTGGTACCAGTACCATGCTGTTTTTGTTATTATTGCTCTGTAATATAGTTTGAAATCTGGTATCGCTATACAGCCTGATTCACACTTCCTGGTTAGAATTGCTTTTGCTATTCTGGGTCGTTTATTTTTCCATATGAATTTCATGATTGGTTTATTTATTTCTACAAAAAATTCCTTTGGGATTTAGATTGGCATTTCATTAAACCTATGGAGAACTTTTTAGTAATATCGCCATTTTGATGATGTTCATTCTGCCTATCCATGAACAGGGTATATTTTTCCATCTTCTAAGATCTTATTCTACTTCTCTTTTTAGGGTTCTGCAGTTTGCATTGTATAAATCTTTCACCTCTTTTGTTAGGTTGATTTCCAAGTATTTAATTTTTTATGAGGATATTGTGAATGCAATGTTTTTCCTCATTTTCCTTTCAGAAGTATTGTCGCTGATATACAGAAATGCCTTTGATTTATGCATGTTGATTTCATTTCCTGCCACATTGCTGAATTCATTTATTAGTTCTAGTAGTTTTTTCTGTAGACCCTTTTGGGTCTTCTATGTATAGAATCATGTCATCTTCAAATAGTGATAATTTAAGTTCTTTTTTTCCTATTTTTATGCCTTTAATGTCTTTCATCTGTCTAATTGCTCTGGCCAGTTTTTCGAGAACTATATTGAATAGAAGTGGTGATAGAGGACATTCCTGTCTTGTTCCAGATTTTAGAGGGAATGCCTTCATTTTTTTCTCCATTCAGAATGATGCTAGCCTGAGGCTTAACATAGATAGCTTTTACAATGTCGAGGTATGTTCCTGTTATCCCTAGTTTTTCTAATGTTTTGAACATAAAGGAATGCTCTACTTTGTCTAATGGTTTTTCTGCATCTATCAAGATGATCTTATGGTTCTTATTTTTAAGTCTAGTGATGTTGTGAATAACATTTATTGATTTCCATATATTGAACCCTCCTTGCATCCCAGGGATGAATCCTAGTTGATCATGGTGCACAATTTTTTTGATGTGCCTTTGTATCCATACCACCAGAATTTTAATGAAAATTTTTGCATCTAGGTTCATCAGAGATATTGGTCTGTAGTTTTCTTTCACTGAGGTGTCTTTGTCTGGTTTCAGAATCAGGGTGATGTTGGCCTCATAGAATGAACTTGGCAGAGCTCCCTGTTTTTCTATTTCCTGAATAACTTGAAAAGTATTGGTATTAAATCTTCTTTAAAGGTTTTGTAAAACTCCGCTGTATACCCATCCGGTCCTGGGCTTTTCTTGGTTGGTAGTCGTTTGATTGCTTCTTCTATTTCATCGATTGATATTGGTCTGTTTAAATTGTGTGTATCCTCCTGACTCCGTCTAGGCAAATCATATGACTTAACAAATGTATCGATGTCTTCACTATTTTCTATTTTATTGGAATATAGGTTTTCAAAATAATTTCTAATTGTCTTTCGTATTTATGTAGCTTCTGTTGTGATATTGCCTTTTTCATCCCGTATGTTAGTAATTTGAGTTCTCTCTCTTCTTCTCCTCGTTAGCATGGCTAAGGGTCTGTCCATCTTATTTATTTTTTCGAAGAACCAACTTTTAGTTTTGTTAATTTTTTAATAGTTTCTTTTGTTTCAATTTCGTGATTTACGCTCTGATTTTAATTATTTCTTGCCTTCTGCTACATTTGCTGTTGTTTTGCTCTTCCTTTTCTAGGGCTTTGAGATGAAGTGAGAGCTCATTTATTTGTTTTTTTTGTTTTTTTTTCTTTTTTTGAGGAATGACCTCCAGGCGATGAATTTGCCTCTTGAATCTTGTTTCATTGTGTCCCATTGAATCTGATATGTTGTGTCTGTATTTTCATTTATCTCTAAGAATTTTTTGATTTCCTCTTTTATGTCTTCTGTAACCCATTGATCATTCAGTAATATATTGTTCATTTTCCATGTGATGTAGGATTTTTCCTTCCTTCTTTTACCATTGGTTTCCAGTTTCATTCCATTGTGATCAGAAAAAAATTCATGGTATTATCTCCACCCCTTTATATTTACTGAGTGTTGCCCTACGGCATAATATATGGTCTATTTTTGAGAAGGATCCATGTGCTGGTGAGAAAAAAGTATATCCACTTGATAATGGTTGATATATTCTATATATGTCAGTTAAGTCTAGGGTATTGATTGTGATATTGAATTCTATATTTTTTTTATTCAACTTTTGTTTGGAGGATCTGTCCAATGGTGAGAGAGGTGAGTTGAAGTCTCCCATAATTATTGTGTTGTGGTCTATTTGATTCTTGAAATTGAGGAGAATTTGTTTTATAAATGTCGCAGCACCATTATTTGCTGCGTAAATATTGATAATTGTTATGTCTTGTTGGTGAATGGTTCCTTTTAACAGTATATAATGTCCTTCCTTATCCCTTTTGATTAAATTAGTCTTGAAGTCGATTTTATTCCGTATGAGGATGGCCACCCCTGCTTGCTTACAAGGACCGTGTGCATGGTATAAATTTTCCCAACCTTTCACCTTCAGCCTGTGTATGTCTTTTCCATTCAGATGTGTCTCCTGGAAGCAACATATTGTTGGATTTGTTTTTTTTAATCCACGTTACAAGCCTATGTCACTTTATTGGAGAGTTTAAGCCATTAACGATTAGAGTTACTATTGATATATGGTTTGTATTGCCACCCGTCTTTGATTATTTACCTTTTTTTAAAAATTTAGTTTGTTTATCCATGATTAGCTTTTCCCCCTCCCTCTGTCATTACTGAGGCAATTCCCACTGATGGTTTTCGTTGTTGATATTCATTTTTTCCTCGTGTAGTGTTTTCCTTAAGATGCTTTGCAATGCTGGTTTTCTGGCTGCAAATTCTTTTAGCTTTTGTTTATCACAAAATATTTTTATTTAGTTGTCTTACCTGAAACTTAATTTTTCTGAATACAGATTTCTTGGTTGTCTTCCATTGTTTTTAAGTGTTTGAAATACGTTGTTCCAGGATCTTCTCACTTTCAGCGTCTGTGATGAAAAATATGTTGTTAACATTTTTGGTTTACCCCTGATTGTAATCTGCCTCCTTTCTCTTGTAGCTTTTAATATTTTCTCTTTGTTTTGTATATTGGATATCTTCATAACAATGTTTCTTGGCATTGGTCTACTGTGATTTTTTTGTGCTGGGTGTCTTGTAAGCATCTACAATTTTTTTTTTATCCGTTTCCATTTTTATTTCTGGAAAGTTTACTGTAATTATTTCATTCAGCAGGTTACTCATTCCCTTGGTTTGAATCTCTGTACCTTACTCTATCCAGATGACTCATAAGTTTTTTTTTTATGATATCCCATATCTCTTGGATGTTTTTCTCATGACTTTTTACCAGCATTTCTTTGTTGGCTAGACTTTTTTCAAGATGATATATTTTGTCTTCATTATCTGACATTCTGTCTTCTACTCGCTCCACTCTGTTAGTGATACTCTCAATTGAGTTTTTAATTTGGTTTATCATTTCCTTCATTTCTAGAATTATTGTTTGATTTTTTTATAATCTCTATCTCCTAATAAAGATGCTTAATTTCTTTTTATATCTGTTTATGTAATTCATTTTCAATGTGTTCTTTCACTGTTTGGATTTGATGTCTCGTATCCTCTTTAAGGTTCCATTCCATCTGTCTAACGTATTCCTTGAGTTCTTTAAATGACCATTTTTCTGATGATTCCTTCTGAATATTTAGGCTGTCCATTGTTGTTTGTACTCCTTTTCTTCCTTGTTTTTTTATGCTGCTCATGTTACTTCTTGTTTTGTTTGACTGCTGAGTTACTGCTTACTCTTATAAATTTATTTGATGCTTCGGAGGAAAGATATTAGAAGGGAAGGGAAGAAGTCACTAAAGAGAATGAGAGTAGGCAGGTAGAATTCAAGGAAGGGGGAATAAGAAAATTGAAAAGAAATGAAAAGACAAAAGAAAAATAGAAAATAAATAAAGAAAAAAAATTTAAATAATAATAATAATTAAAAGATGAAAATTAAAATTTAAAATAATATTAATAATAATAATGATAAAATAAAAAAAATAAAAACATTAAAAAAAGTTAAAGAACAACAACAACAAAAATGAAAATGAAAGAAATAGAAAAAATATAAATTAAAAAAATAATAATAATAAATGCAGTCATAGAGTTCAATTAACTTCTCTTTCAGAAGGTGGAGCTGTGTGCACTGGGCCAAGCTTCTCCTCTGAATAAGTGGGAACCAATCACTGTGCAGCAGCTCTTCCTCCCAGACTTGGCGGATCTCCAATCCTGAGTGCCTAGGGCCTTCTCTTGTGCTTCCTCAAGCCATGCCTTGCTCACCTGTGACGCTCACCACAATAGTGGTTACAAGCCAGAACTCTACTCCTGGCAGCCCTGTTTTCATGAATGCCTGGGCACACTCTCCCTGTTTGCCTCCCTCAGACCCTAGTTTTGTAGAGCTTGGGGCTGAGGACCCCCAGCGAATTTTCTTGCCCTCTGGGAGCCATGCCCCCGGTACGTGGTGTAAGAGACCTCAATTGTCAGCACTTGTGGGATCAGGAGCCGGGAATTCCACGCGCTAGTCCCGAGCCAATCCTGATTCCCTAGGTCTGGCTATCGTGCTCACGGGAGAGCTGGGAGAGGCCCTTAAGGCTTAGCTGGGAGGGGCCCTTAAGGTTTCCCCGCTGTGTTGAGTGAGATGGCTAGGGGATTACACACCTGTCACGCTGGTTTTAATGAAGTTATCTCTTCTGCCCGTGACGTCATTTCTATGCTATGGTGGTATCCCATGCAAATGGTGACCGTTTGTTCCCTTTGCAAGGTAACCAACGCAACGGGTGGGTCCTGACTGTCTCTCCCAAGCGCCGTTTCAATCCTGTGGCCACTGCTTTTGAAGGCTTGGTTGGCTTTTACCTCTGAAAGTTCAGAAGGGCCGAACAGTTATTTCAGTGGGATCTTAGTGCTGAGTCATGAGAACCAGGCAAACCGGAGGTTGAATGCAGCCCATCCAGGCTCGGTGTGTGTTCTGAGGGGCCCAGAATGTTCGCCCCAGATCCACATCAGGTCAACATTGCCTACTGATTCTGAGCAAACAGCATTTAGACAGTTCACGACTCCCTATGCCCGCTCAGCTGAAGAGGTCAGAGACTTGATTTTTCCATGCCTGCCTTCATGATGGATCTCCTGTATTGCTAATTTTTATATCTGTGCATGTGAGTGTGTATGTATGAGAGTGTATATATATATATATATATATATATATATATATATATATATATATACACTCTCCAGATTTTTTAAAATATGAAATATATGTGTCTTATTATACACTCCCTAAATTCATTCATATTCATATATGTGTATTTATAATCAACTTTCCACAAGATTATTCTCAGAAATAATCATCCACCTGAAATACATATTTGTTTTCTAGTACTGAAAACTAAATTCTGTGAAAGGTGCAAACAAAACCTAATATTTCTACAGTTACTGAGCTAGTTTAACATCAATGCAAGTATATTCTTAGGGGACATGATGTGTATTTTGACTTTCATTTTTATTCAACACTGGTACATTACTACTCCTTCAGTTAATGCACATCATAGGATATATATTTCGTTCACAAGTTAGAAAATTTATAGGCATTTGTTTCACGATCAATCACTTCCTGATTCAGAACACATGATTCTTCTATGTTTCTTGACTGGTCTTTTCATGAGACTTCTTTCCAAACACATTATTTTCGTTTAACATCATCACTTATAAAGCAAAACTCAAACACCCTTCATGATAAACCATAATCCTAATATTACCATTAGATATATAACTGGTTGGAATGAATGATTATATATCAATATAAGATTTCTTATATATTTTCAGATTTCAATTCAATCCATTATTTAAAGTGGAACCAGTTACATTATTTATTCATATTATCGTCTATTCATGAATTATCTCTATATTCATAGACACAGGGTACACCTCTTTGTACCCCTAATACTAATGTATATGTCTTCAAAATATTGCTCCCAGACATAGTGAAAGAAATACTCATGTTACCTGATCTACATATACATTTTACCACAGTAATATTCTGAACAAAAAAAATGTAAAGGTCACACTTATTATTGTACCAAAGCCTAAAAGGAAAGTGAACATGGATAACTAATAACATCCGTGTCCAGGTTGCCTAATGCTCTCAAATGTAAATCCCATTGGTGACAACATATTTGTTTTTACCTATGATTATATATTCAAACTCAACCCTGTTGAAAATGTCTAATCCTATCACTCATTTATACTTTGCCTGATTTTGTTATGTCGCTATTGATACTTGCTTTTCTACATAATTTCCCCAGTTCATTATTGTGAATGACTCTTCACATGTACTGATATTTACATTCACTCTCTAAACGAAACCCTATTGCTAAATAAGCTTTTTATTCCAAATCATATTCTCACTCTTCTTCCTAAACCTACCGACTATCTTTCTAATCCTACCGACTATCACTTTTTGACTGGATGTTCTCTTCTACATTCAATCATCCAAGGTACACGGTCCTATGCCATTGTATATTGATTTAACTGAGACAATTGTACAGAACGTAATTCAACACTATGTATCCCAATCAGGGGCCCAATGCCCTTCTGGGCTTCAAATCTTTCTTAGATTTCCGTTTTCATACATATATTTCACTTATATATTCTTATAAATATCGCAGGTACCCAATCCCTTTATTCATCCTGCAGAATGATTCCTAACCCAAATCGAACATATAATTAACCCTAACCATACACTAACTTTACCGAAGAGCAGGGACAGAGTTGGTATTAAAATACAGGAATGTAGGGTATCTTCACCTGCTGAGAACCTCAAATGTTCATTTAGAAATGATCCCTGGTGAAGATGAAGGCAGCTATGAAAGACCTCAGAAAGCAAAAGTCATCTTCCATGGCAATCATCCTGGTTGGGTTGAAGGGTTGTGTCTGAATCATTCTCTCTCTTCTTAATGTATACAAGATGGACCAAACGAGTTCTGTGTGGAGAGCTGTTCCGGGGTGCTTATGATTGATATGACATTCTAACTTGTGAAAGTGTTACAGGAAAACTGGGTCAGCCTCCACCTCATGGGACTTTTGGAAGCAACTGTTAGGGCAAAGTGGTTGTCAAGGCAGTAACATAATTCAGATCCTGAAGAAAGTGACCTCACCTCACTTCCTTGGTGATAAAACTCTCTTAACTTGGGATCCAGGAAGCCAGGCACTCAGAGATAGTCCCTGTCCCAGTCCCAGCGGTCTCACATGTTTGGATTTACCAAGGACAGAGTCAGTCTTTCTTGGAACCTACAGATGTGAGGATGACGAAATGCCAGGAAACCTTTGAAGAGGGGCTTTTCCTGAGAAAGCAGGTAGTGTCTCACCACTGGCTCTTGACAACTTCACAGAGTTGGCCATGCAGACCAGAACTGAGACAGGAGAGGTCATTTTGGGGAAACATAGTATGGCCCACCAGTCAGAGGACACTCCGGAGAGTCACAGACCTACTTGGGGGAAGGAGGTGCCTTTTTGGGTGTGGGTGTGATTTTGCGGTTTTGTCTCATGTTCTCAGAATAGGTAGGAAAGGCGGTTTGTTTGGTTTAGAGTGGACTATTTTTAGTAAGTCCTTTGACAATGCGAGTGTCTGTGTATCCCACTGTGTTCATGATTGTAGACATTAGAAGAGAGAATGGATCAATGGATGTTTCCTGTCTACTAGAAAGCTTGCCAGCATTCATTGTGCCCAATATATGAGTGGACTCAGGCTTGCCTTATACATGGGCAACACCTACTAGCTTCATAATTTCCTGTTTTCTCCTTCAATTCTGGCAACACTCCAGAATAGTATCATGGTTTTGTGTCCAAGATATGTACCACCTCCAATATCTGTGACATGGCCATGTACTAGATAGTTGAAGGGAATGGCTAGCATCTCAGAAATCTCAGATATCAGTTGACCAGGAAAGTCTCAGTGGAGAAACCCTGCTTTGTTCCTTTTGCTTACCTATTGTTCTGTTGCCCTGAATGTCAGGAAGATCTTTGCCTCAATCCACCACTTTGTGAAGCCTGAAGAAAACAGTTTTCAAATGCAAATAAATGGGCATCACCTGTGGATCCATGCTTAATTGCTTTGAAAAGGGATATGTCTGAATCAGTCTCTTGGCCCTGTGTGAGGCTGTGTCTTAGATTCTCAGCACCTGATGGATCTAAAGATAGATCCCATGCATGCATCCAAAACCAAAATGGCAAAAAGATCAGATATTGTTGATTAACTCTCTTGCCTTCTTCTGATAGGTTCCTGAAATCCATCAAGTGAGAACAGGGATCCTTTGGGTCAAATAAGTTCTTCAAAACCCAGGAGAGGCTAGCCCATAGATGCTTGTTTTTTCTCATGACTCCAATTCACTTAAAGAATCTAAACCTCAAAGTCAGTAGTCCTCAAGTTGGAGAAGCCAAACAGTATTAAAGGAAGGCCTATTTGATCACTCCTGGTTTACAGGAAGGGTGTCCACGCCACCCTGACTTTAGGCAAATGAGGGGCAGGAAGCTTATTTTGGACACTGACGTGGGCTGCTCCCCTCATGGAAACCTCCAGCCACAGGTTATGATGAGTTTCTATATGGAAGAAGATTTGGGCCATGTGGGAGTGTTTTGGTTTTAATTGTGGACATTTGAATGGTGGTTGGAAGAGATGACTGGGTCCACCTGGGCTTGCACTCTGGTGTGATTCCCCTTAGAGACTGAGTTCTGGTTCTGATCTCAGAGAAGTATTGCCATGAATTGTGTTGGGATTTTAGATGGCCATGCATGAGAGTTGCCCTTGGAAAGTGACATCTAGGCCCAAGTTGACTTTCCAAAGATCACAGGAAATCTCATCCAGGATATCACATGATTTTATTCTTAAAGACTTGGCAGCCATTTTTGAGAGTCAAAACACACATGGACCTCACATTGTAGACCTAAATGGGCCTGGCTTAATCTGACATTTTGGCCACTCTTTGGGAAGCCTTGCCTGTGAGAATTCTCCAGAGTTTTCATTGAAATGAGCTTAGTCACCATTTAATGGTTCCTGACTAAATTGAAACCCACAGTGCCTCCAACTTCTTTCTTGAAAATTGGCTAGATAAATACCATAAAAATTTTTGAAATTCCCATGACCGGGTGGCAGGAGAACATTTGGATGTCCTGTTGCTGATCATGAGTATGTAAGACAGTGCCCTGATTGACTTGGTTTTATGAAAATGGTGTAGAACAGAGATGCCAGTAAGTTGGATCCTGCTGAGTAGTTGTCCTAGAGCAGTGGTTGGCAGGTGGGTGATAAAACATCTGTGGTGGGCCATGTGGATCTGCCATTGGCTTGCAAATTGATTGTGACTGACATTTTGCAGCCAGTAGACTCTTATATGTAAAAGCATATTGTTATATGGAGAGGTTTCAGGGCAATGTTCAAAATCAGGTTGCTATGGTCAATGGGGCAAGCAATGTGGGATAGAAGCCTGGTTGGTGCATTCTCCTGTAGAACCCGACCGACCACAATTGACAGAACTCACTTCAGCACTGTGTCCCTGTTGAACTCTTTGTAATTCATGAAGCAAATTCCAAACTCCCAGTGCAGCAGCAAGAAACACCATGAATAGTGGAGGATGACCAAATGGATTTACAGTGCACACGGGGAGACACTTAGACCCCAGTGGCCACAAGTTACATACAAATAGAAAATTCAGCACTGCTGCCTCATGTTCATTGGAAAATAAGAAACAATGTCATCCATGTCACATAGATGAAGACCCAGCTTTGATGGTGTCACTCCAAATGAAGCTAATGCTCCTGACAACAGCATATATTTCATTGCCAAAACTTAGAGGCAGTTTCTCCAGATGTCAGGCTGGCAGAACTTCATGTTTGTGGAGTGTTTACCCTGTCCCTTACTTTTGGAACCTCTTCTAACACCTCCAAATTTGTGAACTCCTGAGCATTTTCCATTCCACATATGTATTCACAGATTTTCTAACTCCTCTCCTCTAATTGTGTCTTATGTGGGGCGAAGGTAATGTCAAGGCATTGTTCTGAATGAGAGTGGGAAGTTTTTTGTGTAGCACATATTTGCATACACATTGGATACATTTTCAAATTTTCCATTCGAAATACTGAATCCCTGACACTAACACATACCCAAATAGACTTTGACTTTTATCCTAATATTATGCAGAAAAATAACCCAAACAGAATAGAAATACAAGAGGTTCACAGGAGGCATGGTGTATAGTTGGACTTGCCTTTCGTATGATAAATGGTAGGTGTTATTAATCTAGCAAATTTTAATTGAAATAGTTCTCCATGTGTTTTAAAAGTTAACAAATATGTGAATAACTGTCTCCCTTTCTCTGTAGCCTATTCATCACATGTATTTTTATATGCACATATCGAATTCTACCTGGTATCACTCGTACATTTTGTGAGGTGGCTGGCTTGGCAGATACAAATTGTGAGAAGAGATCATTCCTACTTAATGCTGTTGGAACTGAAAATTCAACATACGGGTGAGCTTCTTAGTTGAACGACATAAATCCATGTTCATTAAAATGAATATTTTTGGATCTGTGGATGATATATATTTCATGGTGAATTTCGATTGGCATACATAATGCTACTTTTTAATGTCTCTGTGTGTATTTATATATATATATATATATATATATATATATATATATATATATATATATATATATTTTTTTTTTTTTTTCACTCTGCAGATTTTTCAAAATATGAAGTATATTTTTCTTATTATACACTCCCTAAATTCATTCATATTCATGTATGTGGATTTATAATCAACTTTTCAAAAGATTATTCTCAGAAATATTCATCCACTTGAAATACTTATTTGTTTCCTAGTACTGAAAACTAACTTCAGGGGATCATATGATGGCTGCGAAGGGAGTGCATCACCCCCATGTACTGTGTCACTGTGAGGGAGAATGACGAGTTAGAATGGCTAAAACCTATCTTGTTAGGAATTTCCAGCAAAATTGTGGTTCTCCAAAACCAAGTGTACATATTTCCATCTCAGGAGGATCAGCTATGGGGGCTCAAACGCGAGTGACTTGTCCTCACAGAAGGTCATGCGACTTATTCAGGAAATCGCTCCGTGGCTAGAGTCTGTGGCGCGTGCTGGGAAACGACGAGATAGCAAGGCAAATATACAGCGGTGCAGGTACTGTGGGCTCCTGCCAGGTATGCAATCACTGTGCTCAGTGCTGAATTCTGGGTTTGAGACGGGAAAGCATGCAGTCCAACTCGTTTCTCCACACCCGTCAGACCACAGAGGAACCCAGCGGCCACCATCATGGAGAGGTGACTTCATCATCCCTGTTTTCGACTGATCGCAGCTTATTCAGCTATAGAACAGGTAATTTCAGGATGCCATTCACCTTTGTGTTGCAGACAAATTACTCAGGCTCAGTGCTAAAGAACCCGCAGAAACTGCGTCTTGGAGCCTGCTTCTATTAGAACATACACCGAGCCCAGAGCGGCCAAATTCCGCCTTCAGGAACTGATCTGGCCCAGGGCTAAAGAACCGGCGGAAACTGCTTCTCGGTCCGGGTCTTGCTGAATATCAGTAAATATCAACCGAGCCTTCATAGGCAGTGGCAACAGGATTGAGACGGGGCTTGTGAATGCCGGTCAGGACTCACCGATTGCTTTAGTCACCCAGCAAAGGGAACGAAATGCTGCCTTTTGCATGGGATACCAACATGGCAGAGATCTGATGTCATCAGAAAGCAGCAGAGGAGATAACCTCATTGATACCAGCGGTGACAGAAACAGTTGGTCTCCTGGTAAAGAAAGTGAGTCACAAACACCCGGGTCTCTCTCACTTTGTCATCAAGCCAGAAGGGCAGAGCAGAGCCGCCGCCCACGCCCGGAACAGGCCCAGCGACACACCTGCATGGTAGTCACGTCACCCCAATTGGAATAGAGGCAGAGCAGAGCCGCCGCCCTTGCCCAGAACAGGCCCAGCGACCCGCAGGCGTGGTAGTCACATCAACCGAATTGGAGTAGTTGCAGAGCAGAGCCTTCTCCCGCACCTAGTACAATCCCAGTGGCCCACCGGCATGGTAGTCAGGTCACCCCAATATTAGTAGGGGAAGAGCAGAACCTTCGCCCGCACCCAGAACAGGCCCAGCAACCTGCCGGAATGGTAGTCACGACCCCCCAATTGGAGTAGGGGCAGAGCAGAGCCATCACCCGCGCCCGCAAGGTAGGCACACCTGCACCTGACTGGCAGAAGAGGCCCATTGCCCTGCCGGCACGGCAGACACTTCACCCCATTTGGAATAGGAGCAGAGCAGATCCATTGCCCGTGTCCGCAAGGCAGGCAGACCTGCGACAAACTGGCGGAACAGGCCCAGCAACACACCTGCATGGTAGTCACGTCACCCCAATTGGAATAGGGGCAGAGCAAGGCCACCGCCAGCACCTACAAGGTAGGCAGACCTGCGACCGATCGGCAGAACACCCCAGGGGTCCACGGGTAATAGCTGCAACAGATGGAATGTCAGATAAAGAACTCAGGATATACATGCTTCAGATGATCTGGAGTCTCAAGGAAGACATAAGACAGCAAAATCAGACAATGAAAGATCACTTCGACAATGAATTACATAAACAAATCCAAGAAGCAAAAGATTAGCTATACAGAGAGATAGAGGTTGTAAAAAATAACAAACAGAAATCCTAGAAATGCAGAAAGCAATAAACCAACTAAAAAACTCAATTGAGAAGACTACCAGCAGAGTAGAACACTTAGAAGATAGAACATCAGACAATGAAGACAAAGTATTCCAACTTGAAAATAAAGTGTAGCATCACTTTATCTTCAAAACTCTAGAAAAACTAGGAATAACAGGAACATACCTCAATATTGTAAAAGCAATCTATGCTAAGCCTCAAGCTAGCATCATTCTGAATCTGGAAAAATTGAAGGCATTCCCTCTAAAATCTGGAACAAGAATGGGATGCCCTCTCTCACCACTTCTGTTCAATACAGTTCTCGAAACACTGGCCAGAGCAATTAGACAGACGGAAGAAATTAAAGGCATAAAAATAGGAAAAGAAGAACTTAAATTATTACTATTGCAGAAGACATGATTCTATACCTAGCAGACCCAAAAGGGTCTACAAAGAAACTAATAGAGCTAATAAATGAATTCAGCAAAGTGACAGGATATAAAATCAACACACATAAATCAAAGGCATTCCTCTATATCAGCGACAAATCCTCTGAAATGGAAATGAGAACAACCACTCCATTCACAATATCCTAAAAAAAAAATGATGGGAATCAACCTAACAAAAGAGGTGAAAGTCTTATACAATGAAAACTACAGAACCCTAAAGAGAGAAATATAAGAAAATCTTAGAAGATGTAAAAATATATCCTGTTCATGGATAGGCAGAACTAACATCATCAAAATGGCGATATTACCAAAAGTTATCTATAGGTTTAATGCAATGCCAATCAAAATCCCAAAGGCATTTCTTGTAGAAATAAAGAAAGCAATCATGAAATACATATGGAAAAATAAAAGTCCCAGAATAGCAAAAACAATGCTAGGCAGGAAGTGTGAATCAGGCGGTAGAGCGATACCAGACTTCAAACTATACTACAGAGCAATAGTAACAACAATAGCATGGTACTGGTACCAATATAGGCCGGTGGACCAATGGTACAGAATAGAGGACACAGAAACCAATCCACAAAACTACAACTATCTTATATTTGATAAAGGGGCTTAAAGCATGCAATGGAGGAAGGATAGCATCTTCAACAAATGGTGTTTGGAAAACTGTAAATCCATATGTAACAAATTGAAACTGAATCCCTTTCTCTTGCCATGCACAAAAGTTATCTCAAAATGGATCAATGAGCTTGATATCAAATCAGAGACACAGTGTCTGATAGAAGAAAAATTTGCTTACGATGTGCATACTGTGGGGTCGGGCTCCAAATTCCTCAATAGGACACCCATAGCACAAGAGTTAATAACTAGAATCAACAAATGGGACATAAACTAAAAAGTTTTTTCGCAGCAAAAGAAGCAATAAGAGAGGTAAATAGGGAGCCTACATCCTGGGAAGAAATCTTTACTCCTCACACTTCAGATAGAGCCCTAATATCCAGAGTATACAAAAAACTCAAAAAATTAGACAATAAGATAACAAATAACCCAATCAACAAATGGGCTGAGGACCTCAACAGACACTTATCAGATGAGGACTTACAATCAATCAACAAGTACATGAAAAAATGCTCACCATCTCCAGCAGTCAGAGAAATGCAAATCAAAACCACCCTAAGATACCATCTCACTCCAGTAAGATTGGCAGACATTATGAAGTCAAACAACAACAAGTTCTGGCAAGGATGTGGGGAAAGAGGTACACTTGTACATTGCTGGTGGGACTGCAAATTGGTGCAGCCAATTTGGAAAGCAGTATGGAGATTTCTTGGAAAGCTGGGAATGGAACCACCATTTGACCCAGCTATTCCCCTACTCAGTCTATTCACTAAAGACCTAAAAAGAGCATGCTACAGGGACACTGCTACATCGATGTTCATAGCAGAACAATTCACAACAGGAAGACTGTGAAACCAACTTAGATGCCCTTCAATGAAAGAATGGAGAAAATACTGTGGCATTTATACACAATGGAGTATTACTCTGCATTGAAAAATGAAAAAAATCATAGAATTTGGAGGGAAATGGATGGCATTAGAGCAGATTATGCTAAGTGAAGCTACCCAATCCTTAAAAAACAAATGCCAAATGTCATCTTTGATATACGCAGAGTAACTAAGAACAGAGGAGAGACAAAGAGCATGACAAGATGATTAACATTAAACCGGGATGAGAGGTGGAAAGGAAAGGGAGAGAGAAGGAAAATTGCATGGAATTGGAAGGAGACCCTCAGGGTTATATAAAATTACATACAAGAGAAAGTGAGGGGAAAGGGAAAAATAATACAAGGGGGACAAATTTATTACAGTAGAGGGGGTAGAGAGAGAAGAGGGGAGGGGCGGGGAGGGGAGGGGGGATAGTAGAGGATAGGAAAGGCAGCAGAATTCAATAGACACTAGTATGGCAATATGTGAATCAATAGATGTGTAAATGATGTGATTCTGTAATCTGTACATGGGGTAAAAATGGGAGTTCATAATGCACTTGAATCAAAGTGTGAAATATGATATAACAACAACTATGTAATGTTTTGAACAATTATAAATAAAAATGAAAAAAAATAAAACTAACTACGGTGAATAATGCATGAAATCCTAATATTTCTACAGTAACTGAACCAGTTTAACATCAATGCAAGTAGATTCCTATGGGACATGATGTGTACTTTGACCTTCATTTTTATTCAACACTGGTACATTACTATTTCATCAGTTTATGCACATCACAGGATATATATTTCATCCACAATTTAGCAAAGTTATAGGCATTTGTTTCACTTTCAATCAATTCCTGCTTTGAACACATGGATTCCTCCATATTTCTTGACTGGTCTTTTCATGAGACTTCCTTCCAAACACATTATTTTCGATTTCCATAAACACTTTTGAAACAAAACTCACACACACTTCATGATAAACAATAACCCTAAGATTACCATTATATGTGTAACTGGTTGGAGTGAAGGATTGTATGTCAATATATGATTTCCTATATATTTTAAGATATCAATTCAATCCATTATTTAAAGTGAAAAAAGTTATATTATTTATTCACACTAAAGTCTATTCATGCATTATCTCTATATTCGTAGACACAGGGTACACCACTTGGTACCTACAATACTAATTTATGTGTCCTCAAATATTGCTCCCAGAAATGGTGGAAGAAATACACATATCATATGATCTACATATATATTTGATCACAATAATTTTCTGGGCACAAAATGCAAAGGTCACACTTATGATTGTACCAAATCCTAAATGGAAAGTGAACATGGTTTACTAAAAACATCCATATCCAGGTTGCCTAATGCTTTCAAATGTCATTCCTATTGGTGACTACATATTTGTTTCTTCCTAAGATTATGTACTCAATCTCAACCCTGTTGAAAATGTCTAATCCTATCACTCACTATATAATTGCCTCATTTCATAATGTCTCTATTGATATTTTCCTTCCTACATATTTTCCCCAGTTAATCATTGTGACTGACTCTTCACATGTGCTGACATTTACATGCACTCTATAACCGAAACCCTATTGCTACAGAAATTTTTGTCCAAATTTTATACTCACTCTTTTTTATAAACCTATCGACTATCTTCCTAATCCCACCGACTATCTCAATTTGAGTGGATGTTCTCTTCTAAAATCAAACATCCAAGGTATGAGGTCCTATGCCATTGATTATCAATTTATCTGAGACATCTGTGTAGAACGTAATTAAAAGCTAAGTATCCCAATCAAGGGCCTAATGCCCTTCTGGGCTTCAAATCTTACCAACATTTCTGTTTTCATACTTATATTTCACCTCTATAATCTTATAAATATCGCAGGTTCCCAATACTATTAATCATCCTGCAGGATGATTCGTAATCCAAATTGAACATGTTAATAACCCTAACCATACACTCTTCCCTCAATCTAACGTTACAGAAGAGCAGCGAGAGAGTTCATCTTACAATACAGGAATGTAGGGGATCTGCCTCCTGCTGAGAACCTCAAAGGTCCATGCAGATTTGATCCCTGGAGAAGATTAGGCAGCTATGAAGGACCTGAGAGAGCAAAAGTCATCTTCCATTGCAAACAACCTTTCCAGAATGAAGGGTTTTGTCTGAATAAGCCTCTCTTCTTAATGTAGAGAAGATGGACCATACCAGGCATGTGTGGAGAGCTGTTCCTGGGTGCCTATGGTTGATATACCATTCTAACATATGAAAGTGTCACAGGAAGTAAGGGCTGCCTCCATCTCATAGGACTATTGGAAGCTACTGTTATGACAAAGTGGTTGCCAAGGCAGTGACCTCATTAAATTCCTGAAGGAAGTAATCTCACCTCACTTCCTTGGTGATGAAACTCTCTGAACTTGTCATCCGGGAAGCCAGGCATGCAGAGCCAGTCCCATTCCCAGTCCCAGTGGTCTCACTTGTTTGGATTTAATAAGGACAGAGTCAGTCTTTCTTCGTACCTACTGATGTGAGCATGGACAAATGTCAGGAAAGCTCTGAAGAGAGGCCTTTCCTGAGAAAGCAGGTAGTGGCTCACAGCTGGCTAGTGACAACTTCACAGATTGGGCCAATGAGACCATATCTGACACAGGACAGGCGATTTTATCAGAACATAGTATGGCCCACCTGTCAGAGGACACTCCTGATAGTCACAGACCTACTTGGGGGAAGGAACTGCCTTTGTGTGTGTGGGTGTGGGTTTGAGGTTTTGTCTCATGTTCTGAGAATAGGTAGGAAAGGCGGTTTGTTTGTTTTGGAGTGAACTGTTTCTGGTAAGTCGTTTGACAAGGCCAGTGTCTCTTTGTCTGTGTATCCCACTGTGTCCGTGGTTTTAGACATTAGAAAAGAGAATGAATCATTGTATGTGTCCTGACTAGTAGAAAGCTTCCCAAGATTCATCTTGCCCAATTTATGAATGGACTGTGGCTTGACTTATGGGTGGGCAACTCCTACAATCTTGCTAAGGTCCTGTTTTCTTTCTGAATTCTGGCCAATTTCCAGAATAGTCTCATTGTTTTGTGTCCAAAATATGTACCACCTCCAAGCTCTGAGACTTGGCAATGCACTGGATTGCTGAAAGGAATGGGAGCATCTAAGAAAACTCAGATATGAGTGTGACCAGAAAATTCTAATGGAGAAACCCTGCTTTGGGCCTTTTGCTTACCAATTGTTCTGTTGCCCTGAATGTCAGAACGTCTTTGCCTCAGGCCACACCTTTGTAGAGTCAAAAGAAATAGTTTTCAAATAGAAATGAATGGGCATCACCTGTGGCTCTTTGCTTATTTGCTTTGGAAAGGGATGTGTCTGAATCAGCTTTTTTGGCCCTGTGTGAGGCTGTGGCTTAGATTCTTAGCACCTGATGGATCTAAAGAAAGATCCCATGTGTGCATCCAAAACCAAAATGGACAAAAGAGCATTCATTTTGGATGAAGTCTCTCGCATTCCTCTGTAAGGTTCCTGACCTTCATCAAGTGAGAATAGTGATCATTTGGTTTAAATGTGTTCCTCAAAACCCTGCAGAGGATAGCCCATAAGTGCTTGATTTTTCTCATGACTCCAAATCACATAAAGACTCTAAACCCCACAGTCAGTAGGCCTCAAATTGGAGAAGCAGTGCCATCTTAATGGCAGGCCAATTTGATCACTCCTGGTTCACTGGAAGGATGTCCAGGCCACCCTGATTTTAGGCAAATGAGGGGCAAGGGTGGTTATTTTGGACACTGTCTTGGGCAGCACCCCTCATGGAAACCTCCAGCCAGAGGTTATGATGAGTGGGTATATAGAAAAGATGAGTGACATGTGGGAGTGTTTTGGATTTAATTGTGGATATTTGTGTGGCAGTTGGAAGACATAACTGGGTCTACCTGGGCTTGAACTTTGGTGTGATTCCCCTTAGAGACTGAGTTCAGAAACTAACCTCAGAAAAGTATTGCCATGTATTGTGTTGGGATTAAAGAGGCCATGTATGAGAGTCACCCTTGGAAACTGAGATCTAGCCCCAGAGTGGCTTTGCACAGAGCACTGGGAATCTCAGCCAAGGTATCACATGATTTCATTCGAAAGACTTGGCAGCCATATTTGAGAGTCAAAACACACATGGAACTCACATTGTAGACCTCAATAGGCCTGGCTTAATGTGACCTTTTGTCCACTCTTTGAGAAGCCTTGCCTGTGAGGGTTCTTCAGAGCTTTCATTGAAATAATCTTCCTCACCATTTAATGGTTCCTGAAAAAATTGAAACCCACAGTGCTTCCAACTTCATCCTTGTAAAATGTCTAGATAAATACCATGAAATTTTTGAAATTCCCATGACTAGGTTGCACTAGAGAACCTTTGGATGTCCTGCTGCTGATCATGGATGTACCTGACAGTGCCTTGCTTGACTGGGTTTTATGAAAATGGTGTACAACAGAGGTCCCAGTAAGTTTCAGCCTCCTAAGAAGTGGGCCTAGAGTTGTGGTGGGCAGGAGTGTGATAAAACTTCTGTGTTGGAGCAATTTGTATCTTCCATTGGCTTAATAATGGCTTGTGGCTTACATGGTGCAGCCAGCAGACCCTTATAAGTAAAGGCATCTGGTTATATGGAGAGGATTCAGGGCAATGTTCAGAATCAGGTTGCTATGGACAAGGATGCAATGGGGCAAGCTTTGAGGGATAGAAGATTGGTTGGTGCATTTTCCTGCAGACCGTGACCCACCACACGTGACAGAACTCCCTCCAGCACTGTGTCCCAGTTGAACTCCTTCTATTTTATGAAGCAAATACCAAACTACCAGTGAAGCAGCAAAAACCCCACAAAAAGTGTAGGAGGGCCAAATGGCTTCACAGTTCAACGGGGAGACACTTAGACCCCAGAGGCCACAGTTTACCTAAAAAGAAAAATATCAGCACTGCTGCCTCATGTTCATTGAAACATCAGAAACAATGTCCTCCAGGTCTCATAGATGCAGACGCAGCTTTGATGGTCTCACTACAAAGGAAGCCAAATCTCCTGACAACAACATATATTTAAGTGCCCTATCTCAAGGCAGTTTCTCAAAAAGTTTTTAGGCCAGCAGAGCTCCATGTTTGTGGAGTGTTTACCCTGTCCCTTGCTTTTGGAAACTCCTCTACCACCTCCAAGGTTGTAAACTCCTGAGCATTTTCCATTCCAGATATGTGTTCACTGATTTTCTAACTCTTCTCCTCTACTTGTGTCTTACTTGGGGTGAAGGTAATGTCAAGGCATTGTTCTGGATGAGAGTGGGAGGATATTTGTGCAGCATATATATGCATACAAATTGGATTCATTTTCCAATTTTCATTTTGAAATATTGAATCCCTGACACTAACCCATACCTACTAGACTCAAACAACTCATCCTAATATGATAGAGAAAAATAACCCAAACCTATAGAAATACAAGCAGTTCATTGGAGGCATGTTGTATAGTTGGACTTGCCTTTTGCATTATATAAGGTAAAAGTTATAAATTTAGTCAATTTTTAATCGAAGAAGTTTTCCATACGTTTTTAAACTTAAAAAATATGAGAATTCTTGTTTCCCTTTCTCTTTAGCCTATTCACACTTGTATATTTATATGCACATATAGAATCCTACCAGGTATCACACGTACATTTTGAGGTGGCTGACTTGGCATATACAAACTGTGAGAAGAGTTCACACCTCCTAAACGCTGTTGGAACTGAAAAGTCAACCTATAGGGGAACTTCCTAGTAATGAACATTATACATAAATTCATGTTGAGTAAAATAAATATTTTTGCATCTGTGGGTGATATATATTTACTGATGAATTTCTATTGCCATTTATATTGCTTCTTTTAAATGTCTGTCTGTGTTTTGTGTGTTTGTGTGTGTGTGTGTGTGTGTGTGTAATATATCTGTACACTCTGCACATTTTTCAAAATATGAAATATATGTGTCTAATGTAAACTCTCTAAATTCATTCATGTTCATGTATGTGGATTTATAATCAACTTTTAACAAGATTATAATCAGAAATATTCATTGACCTGAAATACATATTTATTTCCTAGTACTGAAAACTAACTTCAGTGAATGGTGCATACAAATCCTAATTATTCTACAGTAACTGACCCAGTCTAACATCAATGCAAGTAGATTTCTATGGGACATGATATGTAATTTGACGTTCATATGTACTCAACACTGGTACATTATTATTTCTTCAGTTTTTGTACATTTTAAGTTATACACTTCATCCACAAGTTCACAAATTTATAGGCATTTGTTTCAACTTTAATCACTTCTTGCTTCAGAACAAATGTATTGGCAGGGTTTCTTGACTGGTCTTTTCATGAGACTTCTTTCCAAACACATTATTTTTGATTTCCATAATCACTTTTGAAACAAAACTCACACACTCTTCATGATAAACCAAACAATAATATTTTCATTAGATATATAACTGGTTGGAATGAATGATTGTATATCAATATACGATTTCCTGTAATTTTTCAGATATCAATTCAATTCATTATATAAAGTTCAAAAAAGTTATATTATTTATTCACAGTATGGTCTATTCATGCTTTATCTCTATCTTAATAGACACAGGGTACACCTCTTTGTACCCCCAATTCTAATTTTAAATCTTCAATATATTGCTCCCAGAAATGGTGAAGGAAATACTCATGTCACCTCATTATCACAGTAATATTCTGGACAAAAAATGGAAAGGTCATACATTTGATTGTACCAAAGCCTAAATGGAAAGTGAACATGGATTACTAAAAACATCCATGTCCAGGTTGTCTAATGCTGTCAATTGTCAATCCTATTGGTGACTACATATTTGTTTTTTCATAATTTATATATTCAAACTCAACACTGTTGAAAATGTCTAATTCTATCCCTCACTTTATACTTTGCCTGATTTCGTAATGTTTCCATTGATATCTGCTTTTCTACACATTTTCCCCAGTTCAACATAGTGATTGACTCTTCATATGTGCTGATATTTACATTCACTCTATAACCGAAAGTCTATTGCTAAAGAATTTTTGGTCCAAATCCTATACTCATTCTTCTTCCTAAACCTACTGACTATCTTCCTAATCCTACTGAATATGCCTTTTTGACTGGATGTTCTCTTCTAAATTCAATCATCCAATGTACAAGGTCCTATGCCATTGTATATCGAATTATCTGAGACATGTTTGCAGAACATAATTTAAAGCTAAGTATCCCAATCAAGGGCAAAACCCTTCTGGGCTTCAAATCATAACTAGGTTTCTCTTTTCATAATTATATTTCACCTCTGTATTCTTGTAAATATTGCAGGTTCCCAATACCATTATTAATCGAACAGAATCATTCGTAACCCAAATCAAACCTGTTTTTAACCCCAAGTATACACTGTTCCCTCAATCATTTTACAGAACAGCAGGGACAGAGTGGTTCTTACAATACAGGAAAGTTGGAGACCTTCCTCCTGATGAGAACCTCAAATATCCATGCACAAATGATACCTGGAGAAGTTGTAGGCAGGTATGAAGCACCTAAGAGAGAAAAAGTCATCTTCCATGGCAAACAACCTGGTCAGGATGAAGGGATGTGTCTGAATCTGCCTCTCTATTCTTATTGTAGAGAAGGTGGACCAAACCAGGCCTGAGTGGAGAGCTGTTCCCAGGTGCCAATGGTTGATATACATTCTACCTAATAAAAGTGTCAAAGAAAGTAGGGGCCACCTCCATCTTATGTTACCCTTGGAAGCAACTGTTAGGACAAAGTGGTTGCCAAGGCAGTGACCTCATTCAGTTTCAAAGAATGTGACATCCCTCATTTCCTTGGTGATGGAAATCTCTGAACTTGGTATCCAAGAAGGCAGGCACCCAAGGCAGTCCCAGTCCCAGTCCCAGTGGGCTCACTTGTTTGGATTTACCAAGGACAGAGTCAGTTTTCTTGGTACCTAATGATGTGAGGATGGCCAAATGCCAGGAGAGCTCTGAAGATGGACCTTTCCTGAGAAAACAGGTAGTGGCTAACCACTTTTTCCTGACATCTTCACAGAGTTGGTCAAGAAAACAAGATCTGAGAGAAGACAGGCCATTTCGGGCTAACATAGTATGGCCCACCAGTCAGAGGACACTCCGGATAGTCACAGACCTACTTGGGGGAAGGAGGTGCCTTTGTGGGAGTGGGTGTGGGTTTGTTGTTTTGTCTCATGTTCTGAGAATAGATAGGAAAGGCGGTTTGTTTGGTTTGAAGTGGACAGTTTCTAGTAAGTCATTTGACACGGCGAGTGTTTCTGTTTCTGTGTATCACACTGTGTCCGTTGTTGTAGACATTAGAAAAGAGAATGCATTAATGGATGTGTCCTGTCTAGTATAAAACTTCCCATAATTCATCCTGCCCAATATATGAATGGACTGCAGCTTGTCTTATCGATGTGCAACACCTGCTATCTTTCTAAGTTGTTGTTTTCTTCCTGAATTCTGGCCACTCTCCAGAATAGGCTCATGGATTTGTGTCCAAAATATGTACCACCTCCAAGCTCTGTGACATGGCCATGTACAGGATTGCTGAAGAGAATGGCGAGCATCTCAGAAAACTCAGATATCAGTGTGACCTGGAAAGTCTCAGTCCAGAAACCCTGCTTTGGGCCTTTTGCTTACTTATTGTTGTGTTGCACTGAATGTCAGGAAGGTCTTTGCCTCAGGCCACCCCTTTGTGAAGCCTGAAGAAAACAGTTTTCAAATGGAAATGAATGGGCCTCACCTGTGGCTCTTTGCTTAATTGCTTTGGAAAGGGATGTGTCTTTATCAGCCTCTTGGACCTGTGTGGGGCTGTGACTTAGGTTCTCAGCACCTGATGGATCTTAAGAATGATCCCATGTGAGCTTCCAAAACCAAAATAGCATAAAATATCATTCATTGTGGATGAAGTCTCTTGCCTTCCTCTGTTAGGTTCCTGCACTCCATCAAATGAGAATCGGAAGTCTTTGGGTCAAATGAGTTCTTCAAAGCCCTGCAGAGGTGCTTGTGTTTTCGCATGACTCTAAATCACCTAAAGAATCGATACCTAAAATCAGTATGCCTCAAATTGGAGAAACACAGAAGTATTAACGGCAGGCTTATTTGTTCACTCCTGGTTCACAGAAACGGTGTCCAGGCTACCCTGACTTTAGGCAAATGAGGGGCAAAGGAGCTGATTTTGGACACTGTCATGGGCTGCGCCCCTCATGGAAACCTCCAGCCAGAAGTTAAGATGATTGACTATATGGAATAAGATGAGGGACATGTGGGAGTGTTTTGGTTTTAATGTTGCTCATTTGTGTGGCATTGGAATAAATGATTGGGTTCACGTGGGCTTGAACTCTGTTGTGATTCCCCTTAGAGACTGGGTTTTGGAAGTGAACTCAGGGAAGCATTGCCATGAATTTTGTTGGGATTTTAAGAGGCCAAGCATGAAAGTCACTCTTGGAAACTGAGACCTAGACCCCGGGTGAATTTCCACAGAGGTCTGGGAATCTCAGCAAGGATATTACATTATTTAATTCTTAAAGAATGGCAGCCATAGTTGAGAGTCAAAACACACATGGACATCACATTGTAGACCTCAATGGGCCTGGCCTAATGTGACCTTTTGTCCACTCTTTGGGAAGCCTTGCCTGTGAGACTTCTCCAGAGATTTCATTGAAATGAGCTTCCTCACCATTTAATGTTCGCTGAATGAATTGAAACCCACAGTGCCTCCAACTTCATGCTTGAAAAATGGCTAGATAAATACCATGAAATTTTTGAAATTCCTATGACCAGGTGGCACTGGAGAAACATTGGATGTCCTGTTGCTGATCATGAGTATACCAGACAGTGCCTTGATTTACTGAGTTTCATGAAAATGGTGTAGAACAGAGATGCCAGTATGTTGGAGCCTGCTGAGTAGTGGGTCTAGAGCAGTGGTGGGGAGGTGTTTGATAAAACATCCGTGGTAGGGCCATGTGGATCTACCATTGGATTCCAAATGGCTTGTAACTGACATGGTGCAGCCAGCAGACCCTTATATGTAAAGGCATCTTGTTATATGGAGAGTTAGCGGAGGAAAATTAAGAATCAGGTTGATATGGACAAGGGGACAATGGGGCAAGCTGTGAGAGTAAGAATCATAGTTGGTGCATTCTCTTGCAGACCCTGACCCACCACACGTGACAGAACTCCCTCCAGCACTGTGTCCCAGTTTATCTCCTAGTATTTCGTGAAACAAATACCAAACTCACAGTGCAGTAGCAAAAACACCACAAAAAGAGGAGAAGGAACAAATGGCTTCACAGTCCACACGAGGAGACACTTAGTCCCCAGTGGCCTCAGTTTACCTACAAAAAGAGGATTCAGCACTGCTTCAGCTTGTTCATTGGAAAATAAGAAACCATGTCCTCCAGGTCACATAGATGCAGACCCAGCTTTGATGGTCTCACTACAAAGGAAGCCAAATCTCCTGAAAACAACATATATTTCAAGTGCGGAAGCTCAGAGGCAGTTTCTCAAAAAGTTTTTAGGCCAGCAGAGCTCCATGTTTGTGGAGTGTTGACCCTGTCCCCTAGTTTTGGAAACTCCTCTACCACCTCCAAGGTTGTGAACTCCTGAGCATTTTCCATTCCAGATACGTATTCACTGATTTTGTAACTCTTCTCCTCTAATTTTGTCTTACTTGGGGTGAAGGTAATGTGAAGGCATTTTTCTGGATGAGAGCGGGAGGATATTTGTGCAGCCTATATTTACATACACATTGGATTCATTTTCCAATTTTCCATTCGAAGTACTGAATCCCTGACACTAACCCATACCTAGTAGACTCAGACTATTCATCCTAATATAATGGGGGAAATTAACACAACACAATGGAAATACAAGCACTTCAGAGGAGACATGTTGTATAGTTGGACCCGACATTTGCATTATATAAGGTAGGAGTTATAAATCTAGTCAAATTTTAATTGAAATATTCTCCATGTGTTTTTAAACTTAACAAATATGTGAATTCTTGTTTCCCTCTTCTGTAGCCTCTTCACACATGTATATTTATATGCATATATAGAATCCTACCAGGTATCACACGTACATTTTTGTGAGGTGGCAGTCTTGGCAGATACAAATTGTGAGAAGTGTTCACTCTTCCTAAATGCTATTGGAAATGAAAATTCAACCTATAAAAGAGCGTCCTAGTAGAACAACTGAATTCATAAACTCATGTTCAGTAAAATAAATATTTTTGCCTCTGTGGATGATATATATTTACTGATGAATTCAGATTTGCATTTATATTGTTACTTTTTAATGTCTGTGAGTGTTGTGTGTGTGTATGTGTTTGTGTGTGTGTGTGTATATATATATATATATAGATATATAGATATATAGATATAGATAGATAGATAGATATAGGTATAGATATAGATATAGATATACTCTCCAAATTTTTCAAAATATAAAATATATGTGTCTAATATACACTCTCTATATCATTCATGTTCATGTATGTGGATTTATAATCAACTTTTCACAAGATTATAATCAGAAATATTCATCCACCTGAAATACATATTTGTTTTGTAGTACTGAAAACTAACTTCAGTGAAAGGTGCATACAAATCCTAATTAACAACAGTAACTGATCCAGTCTAACATCAATGCAAGTAGACTCCTATGGGACATGATATGTAATTTGTCATTCATTTGTATTCGACACTGGTACATTATTGTTTCTTCAGTTTTTGCACATCATAGGATATACATTGCATCCACAAGTTCACAAATTAATAGGCATTTATTTCAACTTTAATCACTTCTTGGTTCAGAACACATGTATTGTCAGGGTTTCTTGACTGGTCTTTTCATGAGACTTCTTTCCAAACACATTATTTTGAATTTCCATAATCATTTTGAAGCAAAACTCACACACTCTTCATGATAAACCAAAACACTAATATTTCCATTAGATATATAACTGGTTGGAATGAATGATTGTATATCAATATACGATTTCCTTTAATTTTTCAGATATCAGTTCAATTCATTATTTAAAGTTCAATAAAGTTATATTATTTATTCACGGTATGGTCTATTCATGCTTTTTCTCTATTTTCATAGTAACAGGGTAGACCTCTTTGTAACCACGATTCTAATTTTACATCTTCAATATATTGCTCCCAGAAATGGTGAAAGAAATACTCATGTCACCTCATTATCACAGTAATATTCTGGACAAAAAATGGAAAGGTCACACTTATGATTGTACCAAAGCCTAAATGGAAAATGAACATGGATTTCTAAAAACATCCATGTCCAGGTTGCCTAATGCTGTCAAATGTTAATCCTATTGGTGACTACATATTTGTTTTTTCCTAATTTATATTTTCAAACTCAACCCTGTTGAAAATGTCTACTTCTATCCCTCACTTTATACTTTGCCTGATTTCGTAATGTTTCCATTGATATCTGCTTTTCTACACATTTTCCCCAGTTCAACATAGTGATTGACTCTTCATATGTGCTGATATTTACATTCACTCTATAACCGAAAGTCTATTGCTAAAGAATTTTTGGTCCAAATCCTATACTCATTCTTCTTCCTAAACCTACTGACTATCTTCCTAATCCTACTGAATATGCCTTTTTGACTGGATGTTCTCTTCTAAATTCAATCATCCAATGTACAAGGTCCTATGCCATTGTATATCGAATTATCTGAGACATGTTTGCAGAACATAATTTAAAGCTAAGTATCCCAATCAAGGGCAAAACCCTTCTGGGCTTCAAATCATAACTAGGTTTCTCTTTTCATAATTATATTTCACCTCTGTATTCTTGTAAATATTGCAGGTTCCCAATACCATTATTAATCGAACAGAATCATTCGTAACCCAAATCAAACCTGTTTTTAACCCCAAGTATACACTGTTCCCTCAATCATTTTACAGAACAGCAGGGACAGAGTGGTTCTTACAATACAGGAAAGTTGGAGACCTTCCTCCTGATGAGAACCTCAAATATCCATGCACAAATGATACCTGGAGAAGTTGTAGGCAGGTATGAAGCACCTAAGAGAGAAAAAGTCATCTTCCATGGCAAACAACCTGGTCAGGATGAAGGGATGTGTCTGAATCTGCCTCTCTATTCTTATTGTAGAGAAGGTGGACCAAACCAGGCCTGAGTGGAGAGCTGTTCCCAGGTGCCAATGGTTGATATACATTCTACCTAATAAAAGTGTCAAAGAAAGTAGGGGCCACCTCCATCTTATGTTACCCTTGGAAGCAACTGTTAGGACAAAGTGGTTGCCAAGGCAGTGACCTCATTCAGTTTCAAAGAATGTGACATCCCTCATTTCCTTGGTGATGGAAATCTCTGAACTTGGTATCCAAGAAGGCAGGCACCCAAGGCAGTCCCAGTCCCAGTCCCAGTGGGCTCACTTGTTTGGATTTACCAAGGACAGAGTCAGTTTTCTTGGTACCTAATGATGTGAGGATGGCCAAATGCCAGGAGAGCTCTGAAGATGGACCTTTCCTGAGAAAACAGGTAGTGGCTAACCACTTTTTCCTGACATCTTCACAGAGTTGGTCAAGAAAACAAGATCTGAGAGAAGACAGGCCATTTCGGGCTAACATAGTATGGCCCACCAGTCAGAGGACACTCCGGATAGTCACAGACCTACTTGGGGGAAGGAGGTGCCTTTGTGGGAGTGGGTGTGGGTTTGTTGTTTTGTCTCATGTTCTGAGAATAGATAGGAAAGGCGGTTTGTTTGGTTTGAAGTGGACAGTTTCTAGTAAGTCATTTGACACGGCGAGTGTTTCTGTTTCTGTGTATCACACTGTGTCCGTTGTTGTAGACATTAGAAAAGAGAATGCATTAATGGATGTGTCCTGTCTAGTATAAAACTTCCCATAATTCATCCTGCCCAATATATGAATGGACTGCAGCTTGTCTTATCGATGTGCAACACCTGCTATCTTTCTAAGTTGTTGTTTTCTTCCTGAATTCTGGCCACTCTCCAGAATAGGCTCATGGATTTGTGTCCAAAATATGTACCACCTCCAAGCTCTGTGACATGGCCATGTACAGGATTGCTGAAGAGAATGGCGAGCATCTCAGAAAACTCAGATATCAGTGTGACCTGGAAAGTCTCAGTCCAGAAACCCTGCTTTGGGCCTTTTGCTTACTTATTGTTGTGTTGCACTGAATGTCAGGAAGGTCTTTGCCTCAGGCCACCCCTTTGTGAAGCCTGAAGAAAACAGTTTTCAAATGGAAATGAATGGGCCTCACCTGTGGCTCTTTGCTTAATTGCTTTGGAAAGGGATGTGTCTTTATCAGCCTCTTGGACCTGTGTGGGGCTGTGACTTAGGTTCTCAGCACCTGATGGATCTTAAGAATGATCCCATGTGAGCTTCCAAAACCAAAATAGCATAAAATATCATTCATTGTGGATGAAGTCTCTTGCCTTCCTCTGTTAGGTTCCTGCACTCCATCAAATGAGAATCGGAAGTCTTTGGGTCAAATGAGTTCTTCAAAGCCCTGCAGAGGTGCTTGTGTTTTCGCATGACTCTAAATCACCTAAAGAATCGATACCTAAAATCAGTATGCCTCAAATTGGAGAAACACAGAAGTATTAACGGCAGGCTTATTTGTTCACTCCTGGTTCACAGAAACGGTGTCCAGGCTACCCTGACTTTAGGCAAATGAGGGGCAAAGGAGCTGATTTTGGACACTGTCATGGGCTGCGCCCCTCATGGAAACCTCCAGCCAGAAGTTAAGATGATTGACTATATGGAATAAGATGAGGGACAGGTGGGAGTGTTTTGGTTTTAATGTTGCTCATTTGTGTGGCATTGGAATAAATGATTGGGTTCACGTGGGCTTGAACTCTGTTGTGATTCCCCTTAGAGACTGGGTTTTGGAAGTGAACTCAGGGAAGCATTGCCATGAATTTTGTTGGGATTTTAAGAGGCCAAGCATGAAAGTCACTCTTGGAAACTGAGACCTAGACCCCGGGTGAATTTCCACAGAGGTCTGGGAATCTCAGCAAGGATATTACATTATTTAATTCTTAAAGAATGGCAGCCATAGTTGAGAGTCAAAACACACATGGACATCACATTGTAGACCTCAATGGGCCTGGCCTAATGTGACCTTTTGTCCACTCTTTGGGAAGCCTTGCCTGTGAGAGTTCTCCAGAGATTTCATTGAAATGAGCTTCCTCACCATTTAATGTTCGCTGAATGAATTGAAACCCACAGTGCCTCCAACTTCATGCTTGAAAAATGGCTAGATAAATACCATGAAATTTTTGAAATTCCTATGACCAGGTGGCACTGGAGAAACATTGGATGTCCTGTTGCTGATCATGAGTATACCAGACAGTGCCTTGATTTACTGAGTTTCATGAAAATGGTGTAGAACAGAGATGCCAGTATGTTGGAGCCTGCTGAGTAGTGGGTCTAGAGCAGTGGTGGGGAGGTGTTTGATAAAACATCCGTGGTAGGGCCATGTGGATCTACCATTGGATTCCAAATGGCTTGTAACTGACATGGTGCAGCCAGCAGACCCTTATATGTAAAGGCATCTTGTTATATGGAGAGTTAGCGGAGGAAAATTAAGAATCAGGTTGATATGGACAAGGGGACAATGGGGCAAGCTGTGAGAGTAAGAATCATAGTTGGTGCATTCTCTTGCAGACCCTGACCCACCACACGTGACAGAACTCCCTCCAGCACTGTGTCCCAGTTTATCTCCTAGTATTTCGTGAAACAAATACCAAACTCACAGTGCAGTAGCAAAAACACCACAAAAAGAGGAGAAGGAACAAATGGCTTCACAGTCCACACGAGGAGACACTTAGTCCCCAGTGGCCTCAGTTTACCTACAAAAAGAGGATTCAGCACTGCTTCAGCTTGTTCATTGGAAAATAAGAAACCATGTCCTCCAGGTCACATAGATGCAGACCCAGCTTTGATGGTCTCACTACAAAGGAAGCCAAATCTCCTGAAAACAACATATATTTCAAGTGCGGAAGCTCAGAGGAAGTTTCTCAAAAAGTTTTTAGGCCAGCAGAGCTCCATGTTTGTGGAGTGTTGACCCTGTCCCCTAGTTTTGGAAACTCCTCTACCACCTCCAAGGTTGTGAACTCCTGAGCATTTTCCATTCCAGATACGTATTCACTGATTTGTAACTCTTCTCCTCTAATTTTGTCTTACTTGGGGTGAAGGTAATGTGAAGGGATTTTTCTGGATGAGAGCGGGAGGATATTTGTGCAGCCTATATTTACATACACATTGGATTCATTTTCCAATTTTCCATTCGAAGTACTGAATCCCTGACACTAACCCATACCTAGTAGACTCAGACTATTCATCCTAATATAATGGGGGAAATTAACACAACACAATGGAAATACAAGCACTTCAGAGGAGACATGTTGTATAGTTGGACCCGACATTTGCATTATATAAGGTAGGAGTTATAAATCTAGTCAAATTTTAATTGAAATATTCTCCATGTGTTTTTAAACTTAACAAATATGTGAATTCTTGTTTCCCTCTTCTGTAGCCTCTTCACACATGTATATTTATATGCATATATAGAATCCTACCAGGTATCACACGTACATTTTTGTGAGGTGGCAGTCTTGGCAGATACAAATTGTGAGAAGTGTTCACTCTTCCTAAATGCTATTGGAAATGAAAATTCAACCTATAAAAGAGCGTCCTAGTAGAACAACTGAATTCATAAACTCATGTTCAGTAAAATAAATATTTTTGCCTCTGTGGATGATATATATTTACTGATGAATTCAGATTTGCATTTATATTGTTACTTTTTAATGTCTGTGAGTGTTGTGTGTGTGTATGTGTTTGTGTGTGTGTGTGTATATATATATATATAGATATATAGATATATAGATATAGATAGATAGATAGATATAGGTATAGATATAGATATAGATATACTCTCCAAATTTTTCAAAATATAAAATATATGTGTCTAATATACACTCTCTATATCATTCATGTTCATGTATGTGGATTTATAATCAACTTTTCACAAGATTATAATCAGAAATATTCATCCACCTGAAATACATATTTGTTTTGTAGTACTGAAAACTAACTTCAGTGAAAGGTGCATACAAATCCTAATTAACAACAGTAACTGATCCAGTCTAACATCAATGCAAGTAGACTCCTATGGGACATGATATGTAATTTGTCATTCATTTGTATTCGACACTGGTACATTATTGTTTCTTCAGTTTTTGCACATCATAGGATATACATTGCATCCACAAGTTCACAAATTAATAGGCATTTATTTCAACTTTAATCACTTCTTGGTTCAGAACACATGTATTGTCAGGGTTTCTTGACTGGTCTTTTCATGAGACTTCTTTCCAAACACATTATTTTGAATTTCCACAATCATTTTGAAGCAAAACTCACACACTCTTCATGATAAACCAAAACCACTAATATTTCCATTAGATATATAACTGGTTGGAATGAATGATTGTATATCAATATACGATTTCCTTTAATTTTTCAGATATCAGTTCAATTCATTATTTAAAGTTCAATAAAGTTATATTATTTATTCACGGTATGGTCTATTCATGCTTTTTCTCTATTTTCATAGTAACAGGGTAGACCTCTTTGTAACCACGATTCTAATTTTACATCTTCAATATATTGCTCCCAGAAATGGTGAAAGAAATACTCATGTCACCTCATTATCACAGTAATATTCTGGACAAAAAATGGAAAGGTCACACTTATGATTGTACCAAAGCCTAAATGGAAAATGACATGGATTTCTAAAAACATCCATGTCCAGTTTGCCTAATGCTGTCAAATGTTAATCCTATTGGTGACTAC
The DNA here is from genome assembly GCF_048772815.1 of Callospermophilus lateralis. NCBI lineage: Eukaryota > Metazoa > Chordata > Mammalia > Rodentia > Sciuridae > Callospermophilus > Callospermophilus lateralis. The sequence continues at coordinate 1,158,450 of NW_027514409.1, forward strand.
ATATTTGTTTTTTCCTAATTTATATTTTCAAACTCAACCCTGTTGAAAATGTCTACTTCTATCCCTCACTTTATACTTTGCCTGATTTCGTAATGTTTCCATTGATATCTGCTTTTCTACACATTTTCCCCAGT